>NW_026737623.1:0-35798 GCF_949786415.1 Peromyscus eremicus | reverse complement strand
TGTGGAGTCCCAGCACAGACACAATCACCTGGAACATTGAGCTCCAGGAACAGAGGCCTAGCCAGAGACTCTCCCTGTGTTAGCCCTACATAATCCATGTAAAAGCAGCTCTAGGCAGGAGGTGATGTGACTCAGAGCTTGTGCAGCCAGCAGGGAGGCAAGAACAGGATGGCCCTTGTGACTCACAAGATGGACTTCTCACATTTCTTAGAGACTTCGTGGTTATGTCTTGAGGCATTTGTCCACCCTAGAAAACAGCAGTATATTTTATATTTTTAAGGTTACCTTAATATAGAGAACTAAGTTATCTGTAATTATTTCAGAGTATTACAGATGGTGTCATCTCCCAGTTCAAGCAACAGAAGGGAACAAAGCAGAAATTTAGAAGGATGATAATACTGTGAAGAGCAACGCTGAGGTCACTTGTATTGAATGAAGATTGCTTCCACTGTCCTGAGTGATTAAAAGATGTAATTTCACCATTTCCATTTAATTTTCATTTTTATAGAACTAAATCAATTTTCTTAAATCAGTGATACAGCAAGTAATTTCCTAGTTGAAAGGCACACTTGTCTCCCTGTTACTCACTGAATTGTGCCTAAAGCTTCTTTTGCACGTATAATAATTACTGCTTACCTTCTATACACTACATACTAGGTGCACAAACACGAAAGAACAGACAGACATAGGAAAGAATGCAATAGAGATGAATAATCAGATGTTTTTCTGGGGGAAATCACAGAAACAATGAGTAACCATGTACTTGGGGTGTGTGTGTGTGTGTGTGTGTGTGTGTGTGTGTGTGTGTGTGTGCATGTGTATGTGTGTGTGCATATAAATAGATGCAGCTCCCCCACCATGAACAAGAAAGCCAGAGTTACAGGAGGTTGTGTGCCAAGCAGACTGTTACATCTGTGGTTTCAGAAATGGTATAATTTCAATTTCTGATGGTTAGATTTGAAAAGGGTCGGAGCTGAGCACTATTTGAAAATCCTTAATTGAGAATTCAAGGCTATCATTTAAATATCTAGCAAGGAAAGAAACAAACAGGGATTCTGCCCTAGGGAATAGGACTGACTAGAAATAATCACTGAGAAGATTGACCGAAGAGTAAATGGACAGGCAACTTTGTGAGATAAGGATGCTCAATCTGAAATCTTCAAGGGATGACAGCAAAAAGTGAAAGACATGGTAATCCACACCACAGGTCTCAGCTCTGGCCTCCACCAGTAACACAGCGTTTGCCATGTCTCCCCAGATTTTCTGCACCACCCCTTCCACACCCCCTCTGCACACCCTCTTTTTCTCTGTCTCCTTATACATTTCTTACTTGTCATTTGTGAAATAGACTTTTTTACCCTTCATAGACTAGGTTAGATATCCTATCGATCACCCATTAGAATTCTAAATAATACACCAGCTAACTGCAAGCATCTTGCTCCGTCTCTTTCTTCATGTGTTTTGGCTAATAATAACTATGATACTCAAAGGTTGAATAATTACTAATAACCAAGCACTATGAATAGATGAAGTTATTGTCAATCTGAAATAGCTATCCCCATACTGTAGGTGAGGGAATGGAAGCTCAGGGATGGTGGGGCATATGGTCAGTAAGATACAGTGGGAGTCTTTGTCCAGGACCTGGGCTCTTATGTTCATTTGCTATAATTGACTGCTACAAAAGGGAAACCAAGATGTGGGGACCTTATCCCTGCCCTTGAGATGGAAGCATCTACTCAGTTAAAAATATTAATGAAAGTATGTATGCACATAGTATGAATGTATAGTATGTATAGACATGTTTATATGTGTGCATGATGATTTATTTTGCATACGTCAAATAATGTAGGATTTTAGAAGTGTATGACCACTATAGACCAAGGAAGACAATTATATGCACATTTAAGAGTGGATATTATTGTTATTTATATACAATGCACTTTGTATTTTTTGTGTATGGAATTTTTTGTGTAATGTAATTTTCTTAATTTTTAGTCTTATGGAGTGTGTGTGCATGCTTGCATATGTGCATGTATCTTTCAGAAAACTAGCTTATTGGCTGGTATGAAAAAAATGCACTTGAAAATTTTCCTAAATTCCATCAAAAATAGGTCACAGCTTTGCAAAGTTTGCTTAATGAAAGCAACATTTATTCGGGTAGTGGGGTGCTTAAGGAATTCTCTGCATCCAGTCAGCCACAGAGGGAGACAGCACAGCCAATTCGAAGCCAGAAGATTAAAGTCACTATTTCCTTCCAGTTCCATGTCACCTTACTTTACTGTTCATGTTCATCATTTGCTGCTGTTTTTCTGAACCATTACCTCGTTCACGCAGGCTGAGACCAACAAAATGGCATTTCTCCTTATTGCAGTGAGGGTTACACCCTGCAACTGGCTGGTTGAATGAGAGAAATTGTGGTTATGGAAACAGAAAACCTCCCCTTCAACAGACATGCAGAATTGTCATGGCCTGCTTTACGTTTGCTCATTCAAATATTATTCAATATTAGATTGTTGCTGGGTAGAAATCACTGAAAGAGATACTTACAACCTGGAAAAATTATAGACACTACCAACTGAGACATATTTTTGTGTGTTGTTATAAAAGAATCCTGCATCATTATTACAGTTTTCAGAGGATCTATTTTAACAACAGGAACAGCTGTTGTCAGGTGGAATAGCACACAACATCTGACAGAACAGAAACAAACAGAAGAAATGCTCTTTGCATTTCGAAGTTTTCATTTTATTTTGAAAAACACGTATATTCTACAATGCAGATCTCAGTTTGAGATTCCTGTGGTAAAGTGCTCCCAGGCCATCAGCTTGTTTATCTCAGGAAAAAAAACCAAAAAACAAAAAACTTTTGAATCTTTTCAGAAGACAGTAGAACTCAAAATTAAGCTGAAAACCTTTACATCTTGATGTGCATCTCTTCAAGTAGGAGATCAAGCCTGGGTAGCGTCCTGCATAATCACATTAATAATAACCCTTAACCCCTTCCATCCAACAAACAAAGGCAGTCACTGTGACAGAAATGAAGGCTGTTGGCTGAGAGGAGGGCAGCAGGAGTAAATTCTAATGTCCACTGAAGCAGTCACTGATGGGAACCCATTTCATGCGCATTTAAAATGAGCAATTCCTGGGCACTTGCTTTCCTATTGTCTTTGGCGCTTTTAAAGAATTAGTGTTTTTTCTTCTGGCTTCTGTGACTCAGGAGAATAAAATAAAAAATCCAAAGTTTTGCAGTGTGTTTCTTCAGGCCTGTTCAGCTACATTTTTTCTCAGGGAATAGGGGATCAGTAGAGAGAGACTGAGATGTGGCAAGCAGCATTGGGATCTGAGGTTCTCATGAAACAGTTAACATCCTTTACCCTCTCCAAACACCAAATTGGTCACATTGACACTAGGTGTGAAAGGGCAACCTCCATTTTGTTATGAGACTCTTAAAAAAATGGCTCTCTTATGAGACAGTGGCATTCCTAAGAACTCAGACCTCAAAAAGAGTAGAACTGTTCATGAATCAGGCCAGCCAAGCTCTGCTGTTGTGTTTTGTTTAGAAATCAACATAACTGAGTTGAGATGCTAAGAACACCACCACAGACAAGTTAATTAGAGCATAATGCAGTTTGCAATGAAACAGGTAAGCTCTAAGGCCTCACTGCCACAGGGCTGCTGACTCCTTCCATGGTCGTCTTCAGGCTTTACTCATGATTCTGACTAAGATTGAATAAGGAGCTCAGTTTATTGACCTATTTCTGAGGAGCATCTCTGAAATCTAGTTTAGAAAGAGTAGAATGTGGGGTGAATATGATCAAAGCACATTATATATGTATATGACATATGCTGATATCCAAATAAAACTCATTTTTGTATAATTAATATATGATAATATGTTTTAAAAGAAAGTACTTAGTATGTGTGGTAGTTTGAATGTCATTGGCCCCCATAAGCTCATAGGGAGTGGCACTATTAGGATGTGTGGTTTTGTTGGAGTAGGTGTGGCCTTGCTGGAGAAAGTGTGTCACTCTGGAGGTGGGTCTTGAGGTCTCGTATATGCTCAAGCCACACACAGCGTCCAATTCACTTCCTGTTGCCTGTGGATCGAAGTTGTAGAATTCTCAGCTCATCCTCTAGCACCATGTCTGTCTGCCTGTGTGCTACCATGTCCCACCATGATGATAATGGATGAAACCTCTGAACTGTAAGCCACCCAATTTAATCTTTTCCTTTATAAAACTTGCTGTGGTCATAGTGTCTCTTCACAGCAATAGAAACCCTAACTAAGACAGAACACAATGCATCTGTCCTGTTCCCTATTTGTGCCACCAACTCTTTTGGATGGTCACACCCTGACTCCCCTCTGAATCCTTCTAAACATGGTCTATGGGGAGCAATGATGACCCAGTTATAGCTGATGTGTGAAATTAAGCCAACTCGCATTCAAAAGCTGAATGAGCTTTGAGTTCAGACTTACGAATATAGTATATTCTGTACACACTGTGTCATATGTACAGCAGATAAGAAACAGAAGTGTATTCCTAAACTACAGCCCTTTATGTCAACAAGGTGCTTTGGGTTGATCAACTCGTTTCTTAATTTCCACCCTGCACCAAAACTACTGGGTAGATACATCTAAAGTAGGGGTGCCCATGCTCTTTCTCCACAGGTACTGACTGTGTTGTTTCGGCTGAGACTTGAACCTGATGTTTCTTACACATCTGTCATGAATCCACCTTGTATACAGAGCTGATGATCAATGAACTGGGAGGGGTGGACATCCCACAGGGAGTTCTTCTCTCAGAAGAGCAGATCAAGCTCAGAAAGGGGAGGAAATGGCCAGGCAACTTGCTGCAGTTTATGTGAGTGGGAGGTCACAGTTGTTAGGCTTTGAAAAGTTGGGAAAGCAGGGGGAAAAAAAGATGGACAAATCCTTGTCATGAGTACAGAAGATATTTAAGTTGTTCTGTCTTGAGTACTTCTGTAAATTTGGATAATATTTCTTAGAATCACTCCTGTAAAACTGCTGAGCAGTGCCACAAAAGTACCCAGACTGCTTGCTAGTGACCCAAGAAGGAAAACAATGTACTAATTGAAAAAAACAGTGTCAGCTTAAAAACCTGACCAAAGAAGTAAACACATTTAATCTTATAGGAAATACTGAGAACTGGAAATTCTTCCCTTTAGATTCCAGAAAGAGATGTAAATTATTTCAAAAAATTATTTCCTATAGAATAGAGTAAGAATCCTGCAATCAGTGAGACATAATTGAACTTAGTGTTAGGGTTAGAGAAAAATCTATACAGAAGCGTTCCTTTTTCTTTTTGGAACAACGTCGAACTCAATGGGGCAGAAAATGACATTGTTTTCTACATCACTGCACCATCTCAGAGTAAAACAGCTTTATAGAAAGGGACCATTCAGCATGCATATGAAATTCACAAAACATAATGGGTTCAGAGTCCCTTCGTTTTGTCTAATTACACCCCCTTTGTCTCCTAGCATTTTGTTTTTGTAGCTGTCTTTCCCCTAAGTAAGGTCTTTTCATTTTCTGTTTGTTTTTCCAGAACAACACAAACAATTCAGATTCCTAGGTTGAAATGATGAAGTATCAGCATAAGAGATTTTGAGCTCTTTAATAAGTTGAGGGAACACCTCAGTTAACTAACATGCTTTAAAGCTGGTAGCTATAACTTGCAAAAGAAAGCTTGCCCACAATTTCTTGGTATTTTAACACTGGGTTATGTGGGCTGTTAAAAATAACAGGGGACACCTGGGTTATTAAAGGATACCTTATACTATAGACTTTGGTTTCCAAGGAGGTGTTGAAAGTGTCAGAGCTGGTTATTTATCTGGTACATTTTAATGGTTTGGAGTTAGCACCATTTTTCCATGATTTGGACAATCATTGTAATAGCAACTAACGAAATGTAAGGCTCTTCATTTGTCTCAGCCGATGATAGTTTGTTATTTTTATTCTTGGCCTTTCTATTTCGCTGTTCTTCAGACAAGAGATTGGGCTAAGCAAAAGTGCACTACAAATCACAATGCTAGTCAAAGCTAGTCAATGCTATGCAGAGCTGCAGAGGAATTATTCTTCACAATTTTTTTCCATTTGATAGACAGGCTAGAAATCATATTTTTCAACATGTTGTAAAAATTCATTAGAAATTACATTGTTACAAGTGCCATTGCCTTTGTGATTTTTAAAACATATTTATAAAACCTAAACAGAGGAGATTTTAGAACACTCAGTTTGGCATAAAGATCACAACAGGCCTGGAGAGTCAGATTTAAGTATCTGTCCAACCCTTTCCTTTTTAAAAGTCTTTCTCTCCTTGCCCTTCCCACACCAGCTCCATCATGGTTTCTTGGGTTTCATTTCTTTCTTGGTTGAGACATACACCTATGACTTAAGAGCTTGGTAGGCAAGGACCCTACCACTGACTTATATCCTCAGTCCTAGAGTCTCTTTAGATAAATTATAAAAAAATGGGGTTGCTCTGAAGTTTTCATTGTGAGTTAAACTCACTCAAATTGAGGACTTCCCTGAATTATACTAAGCAAGTTTTTCAATATCTCATCCAAATAGCCCTTACATTTTTTAAAACAAGTTCACCATCTTAGTATTTCATAGAAGACATATGTATTTTATTATGTGTTTTATTTCAGTCTTTTAACCAGCAATTTCTTTTTAGTTATATTCAATACAGACATATAATCATAATATTTACATATGGCTATCCTATGTGCATGGAACCACATATACACATAAATTTTCTTGTGTATAGAAGAAAAAATAACATAGTTTCAATATGGCATGGGGTCTTAGAATGGTCCGGCTATGCATCTGGAATTCTCTTCTACTAAATCCTCACAGGCATCTTGTCAGTACAGTCTGTATACTCACTGTGGGGAGTAACTCGCCATCAGTTCTATTTGAAATTGCTCCTTCAAATGGTGCTGCACATCCTCCTTAAGGTTCGCTCTCTAGCCTTTGGCATACTGACAGGTAAGGTGACTGCTTTCCACCAGCTGGTGTGTTGCATTGATGTATTCTCCTCTTAATACACAAGCAAAGTTCTTGTACATACTCTTTCTGAGAATTTTACCTGATGACATGCCGCTTCACTCAACAGATTTCCATAAATTTTTACCAAGCATAACCTACTCACCACCCACCACATTATTTACCTCTGATAAATATTTAATTACTACATTATTTTATTAAGAATTCACAATTACCATCCTAGTTCGTGTTATTTGTGTTCCTGTGTGTGCACATGTATGTGGGTTCCCAAGGTCAATATCAGATGTCCTTCTTGATAGGTCTCTACCACATATTTTTGGAGACAGGGTCTCACAGTGACCCTGAAACTCTCTGATTCAGTTGAGACGGCTGGCCAGTGACACCTGTCTCTGCGTTAACAGTCCTGGGATTACAAGTGCCTGCCACTGGATCTGGCTTTTTATGTAAGTGGTTGGGATCTGAATTTGAGTACTGGCGCTTACAAGCAGGACTGTGTTGATAAGAGCCCTGTATTATACAAGTTGTTTGACTGAAAACAGACAAACTAGAATTCAAGCATTTTATCACCCATTGTAACGCATCTTAAATTGTCCACACACAAATTTTTGAATGTTGTAAAGATAATGACATGTAGCAACATTTCCTTTTTGAAATGCTTCTTTTAGTGATGAGAGGTTTTCATCATTATTTAATTATTTCTTTAATTCCCTAATACTTTATAAATAACAACAATCTTCCACACTAACATCCAGTGGCTGAGTTCAGTATTTATATGATTTTTAAATTTATTTTGTAACCAGATAAAAGAGCATCAACATAAACTATGGTCTAAGTAAATCGTTCTCTTTAGTCTCTTGGGGTTTTCCTTAATAAGCCTTCCTCGAGATTCACCGGGGGTCTGAAAGATAGGTATATATTAAGAAAAATATAAGGACTAGAGAGATGGCTCAGTGGTTTAGAGTATACTGGTTTAGAGTATACTCACAACAACTATAGTGGGATTTGATGCCTTCTTCTGGGGTAGTCATACATGCAGATAGAGCACTCATATGAATAAAATAAAATAAATAAATCAAAAAGAAAATGTTTTCTGAGGATAAAACTCATGTCTTCATGCTTAACTATCTAAACTATCTCCCTAGATCCTCAGGAAAGATGAAAGACACACAGAGAGAGAGAGAGAGAGAGAGAGAGAGAGAGAGAGAGAGAGAGAGAGAGAGAGAGAGAGAGGATTGTCTTGTGTCCTGTCATTTGTTGGCTCTCCCTTTGTCTTATTCACTGAAAAGCACATTGACAGAGCTGGCAGAGCAACCCTGCAGGTGCTCTCTAAGCCTCTTTCACAATGGTGAAAGACTCCTTTACCTCAAGCCCCAAGGCAGTCACCTCAGAGAGGCCACAAGTATTTCACCAGGTAGCCATTTTCCTCCTAATTTGCTTTTGTAGACAGTCCACATATTTAGTGTGTCTTCTTTAATCGTCTCCAGGGGAAGAGCAGACACAGATTCACATGTTCTGCTTTGGGATGGCAGTGTTGGTATTTGCTTGGATGGAAAATCTCTTAGATAAGTAGCCACTGCAGCTGCAAAGCTGATGCATGGACATCTTCCTTGAGTTTGGGAAAGAATCTGGGAAAGCAATGAGAACCACCACAAAGTAGGAGAATATCCTCATTGGAGTTCTGCTGAGAGTAATGTATGTAATAGATATTGAAGGAGGGTCTTACTTTGTAAAGCAATTGCCTCAGCCTCAGGCATCAGTGTCTTTTCAGTAGTAATCACAGCACTGGTGTAGCTCTCTGGGTCCGAGCTGTAACAGATGACGGGAAGGGGACCCATCAATGGTAAAGACTGTATGCCTATTGCATTACAGCAGGCAGTGTGATTTTCCTCCATCAGTCTAAACACTCATCACTCAGGGAGAAGCATTGTGAACGTAGAACACTGTTTGGAGAGCACTGGGAAATTTATGCTCTGGGAATTGTGTTCTGTTTTTAGCCTTAGCTTTGAAATTGCACCCATGTGTCCTTGGCCAATTGCTTAGTTTCTCTGTGTCAAACTTTTCCTACCTTGTATAATAAATGTATTACTATTGTTTAGGGAAATAACTAAATAATATATTTACTCTAAAACTCAAAGAACAATGTCTGGCCTAGATGCTCACTTAATGGAAGCTATCACTATTGTTGTACTTGCAGATTATAGTTATAGCCTGAACCATCATTTGGAGTTCTCTGTAATTCATCAATTCCTTTGGATGCCACAAATATCTAACACCTGAAAGTCAAAAGCCTGTTCTTGAACAAATGACAATTTTCCAAGGAAAGGGTTTAACAATGATAAAATACCTTCAGATACTTCAGTGACAGACATATAAATGCTATTATAGTTTCTACATTTTTGTTTTAGTTATTTTCAAAAAGTATTTATTCTCATCTAGAACATGCCAGTGGAGAAGCAAAATAAATGTAAAACAAAACAGAGAGATGAGACTCTGTAAGTATGAAGTATTATGCTTGAATTCAATAGAGACACAGTCTCCTTGCTAAATAACTCTACCACTCTTATTTCTTAGATCTCTTTGCCCTTGAACTAAGTAAACACAACCAATTACTCATAACTAATTGCTGTAATATGACAGGTACTATGGGTAGAATACCCATGAGACATCTGATACAATGTGTCAACTTCACAGGGACCTTATGAGGTTGGCGACTAATATCCTTATTTAAAGATGGCGAAATCCAAGTGCAGAACAAGAGGCTCTCCCTTAACCTAGAGACAGTGGACTGGGACAGACACCTGAAGGAGTAATCTGCTGACCAACTGTACCCATAGTCTCTCCACCAAACCTTATATGCTTTAACTGCCCACCTAATGGTAAACTGAAAGGTTATTTGAACCTCATTTCACATTTAGTCTCCCTAGCCTCCTTTTCCATGTACTTTCCACAATAAAAGCACAAAGAACACCAATCATAAACCAAAGCATGAGGGCTCCTGAAGACTAATTTTCTTTCTGCCTACAGGTATGGCTAGAGAATGTCAATGATCAGGTGATCAAGTCAAAGGTATGCTGTATCCCTACTGCTCAGATAAGAACCCTGAGGCAATTTCCAAACACACATCCAAAAGAGTCTATCTTTTGTGGGTGGGTCACAGCTTGGTGTAGGTAGGTGATTTCAGCTGAGATGCCTCCCTTCCTCTGAGGGGACTGCCATTTCTGTATATTTCTTTGATAAGGAATAGTGATGTGCTAAATAAAGGAGAACAAAAATAAATGAATACGATTCCTTAAGGTTTGTCCAACATCCTTATTTGTTCCCCTCTTCTTCTGTATTGACTTCCCTCACTCCTTCCTAATTAAAGCTCCCTTCCCATGGGTACATATGCACATACAGAGAGAGGGAGAGAGCTAATATATATATATATATATATATATATATATATATATATATATATATATATACACACACACACACATACACACACACACACACACACACACACACACACACACACACACGTCCATTAGGACTGACAATGCTCCCACAGGAGCCACACACTATCTAACAAAATGCCAGTACAAGGCACAGCAAACCTCCTTTGAATTATTGGTGAGGGGAATCCAAGAGACTCCTAGACACAATAGGTGATTGCTCTTGCTGTTGACTGCCTCCCAGACATTGACAGTGAGTCCCTATTATTGAAAACACTACACACTTCAGACAGAAGACTAGGAAAGTTCAAGCTGGATCTGACGCAGAAGCCTCCTTCCTGGGGTCTAGCTCTCGGAGTGCGAGAAGTTGCTAGGACGGCTGCCAAGGGAGGGAAATAATCCACAGTCCTCCCCAGCTGTGACACCTATGATTCCCAATGAGGACCAGCACGGCAGGTATCTCTAAAGATGCATTAGTGACACTTCTGTCTTTGGAGAAACCAAGAGGTGGATAATCGGATGCAAGGCCCACTCAACAGGAAAGAACTCATGACTGGTACAAGAAAACTTGCAGCTACCCAGAGCTGGTGAGGCTATGGATCTTAGAGGAGAATGTACTATTTTCACTTAACTAGACCAGCATGATTCCTAACTGTGTTATGAAACTTGCCTTTATACTCGCAGAAAAATGTAGCTCTCACCCTCCGTTGTATGACAAACTTTTCCTGGGGAGATAGAAAACATATGTCTACTCACCCCAGAGAGGGATCCCACAACAGACCAGAATAAGGATACCATCAAAGTCCAACTTGGTGAACCAATGTGTTTTATTGAGGTTACTTACAGGAGTATGGTTGAGGGTTATGTATAGAAGCAGAAATGACTCAAGAAGGGCTATGTCACCAATGTCCACTTTAGCATGAGTGACAGCACACAAAGCTGGGAACCTGGAGCACACTGCACAGCCTGCAAACAGTTCAACAGGTGCCTCAGTTGGTCTAAACCTCTACCAGGCAGATTGAGGTTTCTGGTTCTCCCCGACAGCTGGACTGGTCTCTGCGTCTTGAAGCTCAGCTTGTTTGAGTCTTCTTTGAAGCTCTGTTCTGCTCATCTCAGAGTGACTCTTGGCTTTTATTGGTTACTCTGACAGGGAGGGGCCTAGTGAATCTGGTCAGTTTCAGGGACTTCCAGATGCTATTTTGAGATGTATGCTTTCCTGGAGGTATACATCTCAAAATACATGCCTGGAGGATGGAAGGTTTCTGTCTTGGAGGAAACTGTTACATATCATCCCTTCATTAAAGAAGCTTCTCTTTGTGGCAGAAGGAGATCATTACAGAAAACTAAAACAGGTCAAAATGCAAAAATGAACTGACAGTGTGGTATCCAGCTCCAATGGATACATCCATAACACAACTCTGGCACCTAAGATTCAGGAATGTCTTAGAAGTGGGGACAGAAAAGATTTTAAGATAGAGAACCAAGAATTTTGTTATAAAATTTTGTCTCCTAGAAATGACAGGGAAGTTACAGCTATGATATTACAAAAATATATCTTCTTAAATAAGACATGAACAGTGACAATATCAACAGACATGGTATCATGGGAGAGAAAATTCTCATAGGGCTCCATGTCTAAAAAGCTATAAATAACCAAGGATGACTCAAAGAGGGACAATTAGTGAATTTGTGTTTCCAAGGATAAGACCCCTTATGGATTAATACAGTACCAAGTGGTCATCTCTGAAGTCATATAGATACAAGCATAAAATGATTCGGCAGAAGGTAGCATACGTATTTTATTAACTATACATGATATATATTTATGTAAATATATAACAATATATATTTACAAATATATTTACAGAGAGAAAGAGAGAGACTCATCAAAGAAAAAGCCAACAGCTTGAGAGGGAGTACGGAAGGGGACATGGGAGAAGTAGGGGGAAGGAAAGGAAAGGGAGAGATGATGTAATTATATTTTAATTTCAAAAAGTAAAAGATAATAAAAAATTCTCACACGAGTTTTCAGAAACATTCACAGCAGATGCATTCACTGAAGGCTAAATGTTTTACTTTAGTGCAAATACTAACTAAGCCTTATTTATAGACACCAGGCTTCCATAAGCCTGATGGAATCATAGGTGCAAACAGGAAACAATCATTTTTCTTTCCAGATATTTTTCATGTGGCTCAGCTCAGTTCACCTCATGAACTGCGTTCTTCCCCATGGTTCTCTCCTCCTAGCCAAGTAATTTTAAATGGTCTCAGGAAAGAACCTGGGTTATGTTGCTCATGGCAGGGTCAGCGTTGCTAAGTCTTCCTGAGAGATCTCACAGTGCGGCTTGTTTCCCAAGCCAGAAATAAAAAATCATGTGATTCCTATTGTTTCCTGCAAGGTCCAATTTAAGACATTTGGAATATTTATATTTTATATCAGTAAGTTCTTTAAAACAGTCAAATAACTAATTAAATAATCCCTCAAAATTTCTTGCATAATGAATAATAAATAAACAATGTGGCCAATTACTAGGTATTATAAACAAGTGTTCTGTAACCTCTAAAGCCAAGGATCAGCTATAAATAAGCAACCCACTATCTAAATCCTCAGAAAACAGCTTCCCAGTTCTGGGCTCCTCTTTTAAACAGCTGTGCTGGGTCATCCAGTGCTTGATGAAGGCCAGTTTCTCTTGGCCGTGAGAGCTGGCCTTGAGGAGAATCCATGACACTTGCTTGAGTTTATGAGGATAATTTGCTTGGGCTCAACAGTTCTGCTTCGGTATTATCTCATGAAATGGTTACTGGCAAACTCAAGCACTGTGTTACATTCAAGACATGCACAGAAAATACCAATTATATCTTAAGATGTTTCGAGGGTTTAGGGTGTCTTCTAAGAATGGCGAAGAGCAAATACCCACAAAGTGCATCCTTTATTAAGTGGGAGGTTTCCTTGGTAGCCAGAGCAATCAACCTGAGTAAATTCCAACATGAAAACATTTTTACCTTTGTGTTAATGAAGCCACTTATAGCAGTCAATAATGGCTGACAGCTAAATCATATTTGGTATAAATACTAATTAGATGAAGGTCTTTTAGGTAGTCTCTACTCTTTGAAATAAGACAGACATCTAATTGTGGCTTGCATCTGAAATATCTCCCTCAAGCTAATGTATCTGAACATTGGGACCTGGCTTGGCTGATATTTTCAGAGACTGTGGCACCTTCAGTCGTGGACACCAGGCTGATGGGATGGGTCTCTAAGGCCAGGTCTCTGAAAGTTCTAGCCCAGCCCCACCTCTGGCCCAGTTTTCTGCTTCCTGTTCTTCTAACATTTGAGTTTCTGCCACTTCATGTTCACACTACTGTAGACATAGCTCTCTGAGCCACCTTGCCTGCTCCACCATGGTGCATTGGATCTTCTTACCTAGGAGCCAAGCAAACCTCTCTTCACTCAAATTCCTTCTGCCAATATTGGGTCACAGGGACATTATTGTGACAAATCTATCCAGTGAGCCTAATTTTACCTTAAAAAGAGTAGTGCCTTTAAGCACGACTTCAAAGAAACGCATGGGGATCCACAAAACACAGTGGTAGTATACTTTCTAGTGTTTTCCTCTACCTAGAAATTTTCAGAAGGGACCCAAGAGATTGCTTGTATTCCTTCATTATCTATGGGTGGAGCTGAGGGAAGTTTGAGGAAACACAAAGAAGTTGATGAGATTACTCAAAATTTTGCAATAGTCATTGAAATATGGGCTTGGAGAGGTAATCTAACATTTATTTGTAACTTAATTTTAAAGAAACAGGTTCTATAACTTGAGTTAAAGTAACAAACAAAATTATTTAAATTATACCAAATGGGTGAACACAGATTACTTGCAAATATTTTCTTAGTATTCTGACTTCACTTGTCCCCACATCTGGGACCACTTTGGGTTCCTGTTTAAAGCAAATGAGTGAATGGAGGAAGGTTTAACAAAAGCCAGACTTAATGAGGAGAATTCACCAGTGTTTTCCCAACAAGGTCCTTGCAGCTCTCTGAAAAATGAAGTGTCACTTGTGGATCTTGTGTGTGAACTCAATACTTCTGCTTTTATGAATAAAGATTGATCTTGAAAGCATATCATTTAGATTAGCTCTGAATGAGGTTGTAAGTTTTGATTCATTTATAGAAGAAATAACTATGGAAAAATTTTAAATTACCATTAAATGAAAAGCCCCAAATCACTGAGGCATAACCACTCTTCATAATTTGCTCTGCTATGCACATATAATTGTATATTAAAGCATGAATGCACTTGTGTTTGAGTTCTAACTCTATAAAACATTTTGGTAGCTATATGCCTAACATAAAATATGTCATATTGAACCTTTCTGAAATAAAAACGATTGCAATTCACTATACAATTCTGGCTGTTTTTCTCATGGTGCCTGCTTATCTGTATTCGTATTTCTGTTGAATTGTAAACACAAAATGTATACTTCAAGAAAAACTTTTATTACAAATGATAATTGCATTCCTATTGCTTTAGAGTGATTTTCAAAATATGTAATTCATCCCAAACTTGATTAAGGTGAGAAAAGTCTGGATTTCCACATCAGAGGTGTGACAACCTTTTACGGTGACATCTCAGTAGACTTCACAGAGGAAAACCCATGAGAAATTGCAAACATCTGACTTCCATCTGGAGAACAGCTGCTCTCTCTCATATTGGCAAAGGAGATCTGTGGGTGCTCTGCTCTCTGCTGCCTCCCGGGACCCTGACCACCAAGTGTCACTCTGATCCAATGTGTCTTTGAGTTGTTGGTAATACAGACCACACTTACTGATACTGATTCCCTGCAAGCACTCTGCTGTGCACATTGCAGTCCTTACCTCATTGAATTCTCAGACCGCTCTTTTGAAGATGAAAGAGCCAAGGCTTAGAGAGGTTGCCTATCTTGCTCAGGGTCATACGGATAATGAAAGGCAGAGTCCAGCTTTTCATCTACATGACAGGAGATCCTGGCTTGCCAGCACCGTGTTATCCTGCACACCTCCAAATAGCTGCATTCCACTATGATGGCAGATTAGTGGCTTCACGAGTCCACTTGGAACCATCCATTAACCTAGCTGCTGTCTTACAGCTTAGAGAAAATTCTTCTGCCTTCAGCCAGCTTTGGAGGATCTATCAAGCTACTCTTGGGAACTTGCCTGACAATACTTCTCCTTTTTTGTGCAATTACTTCTTGTTTCTTGGCTCAGTACCTTAAGGTACATCCACATGTAGCATTAATCATGACCTCTATCTATTATATGCTTTCTTCCCATACCTATAAGTCTTAACTCCTCACAATCAATCTATATAGGTTTCTCTATAATTTCTTGGGCCTTATAGGCATGTGAAGTATCTTCATAAAATTTCTAAAAAAACACAATTTTTGTGAAGCTTTCTATGTAGTTTTATAGTTGATGAGACTAAAATATTTGGAATAAACTCCGAATCATGATTTTATCTTTCGCCCCACGCCCAAACCATTAGAAAACCAGTGAGCTCATTTCAAAATATTTTCAGGACACAGTAGTTCAGAATACGACCTTTCCTTAGTTTTATTTATTTATTTATTTTATTTTTTCCTCATTGCTGTGACCTTAATCCAAGCCACTATCACCATGCCTCCCAATGGGATCATCCACAGCAAGTCCAGAGGGACCCTTTCAAACATCTGTCAGACTGATTCATGCTTCTGCTCAAAGCTTTCCCATGGTTTCACACTCCAGATCGAGGGCTGGAAACCCACATCTGTCTACAGGTCTGGTTCCTGGAAACCTACATCTGTCTACAGGTCTGGTTCCTGCTACCTATAGTCACACTACTGTGTCCACATTCTGTGTGTTCAGCCACACCAACTAACTACTTTCAGACTTTCCTAAATGGGCCAAGCAGGTTTTACTCTGGGGAAATTTCCCCCTCCCTGGGAAATTTTTCTGAACACTAGACACATGGGCTGGTATTGGTGAAATTATTAAGGCCACTCCACGTAGTTAAAAGGGAGCTTTATTTTGTGGGGTAACTTACAAGTGAAGGGATAGTTTACAGAGTCTGAGAAAGGTGTGGCGCAGTCCGGTGGTGTCTCTGGAGAACTCTGCTCGGTCTAGCTCCAGCATCCAGGGTCCAGGAACCAAGAGAGCCTGCACATGCGGATCTCGGGTCTTCAGCGTCCTCTCTCAGCCCTGCCTTGTAGGCGTGACCATTACCGAAGCCTCAATGGGGGTTGGAATTTCCAGGTTAAAGCTGGAATGGCTACCCACTACAGGCTGGTTTCTCAAGGCATGACACATTTGCATGGACAAATCACTACCCCAAGGAGATTTCTCTTGATCACCTCATAGGAAGAAGCAGCCCACAAACTCAGTGTGCTCTATTCTCACTTCTCTTGTTTTATGTCTCAACAAAGGCATCACCCGAACCTGACATACACGTATTTATTTCTTTACCTGCGTGTTGCACTTGTAAAGGAACATAATAATCTCCTTGAAGGAATGGGATTCACTAAGTTTACTGCCATATTAGGAATATGAAATATTCCTAGTACTTTGGAAACACTTAGTGAATAAATGAATGGAATATTCCCCATTCTTTGCAGGGGGGATAATTGTTAGGGTGTTATTTAGCACTTTGGAAGTAGAGTGCTCAATCATGCAAGTCACCTCTGAGATAATACTTCAAATTTAGATGACATACATTATGCATAGAATTGAGACTTGTTTCCAAAACTGAATTTACCACAAAATTATAAAACAGTAATAATTCAATAGCTATCTAATCAAAAGTAGGCATAAAACACACCTTTTAAAAAGAAGTATAAGCTGAGTGTGGTGATGCACACCTCTACCCTAGCACTGTGGAGGTGGAGGCAGGTAGATCTTTATGTGTTTGAGGCTAGCCTAGTCTATAGAGTGAGTTGCAGGTGAGCCAAGGCTATATAACAAGACTTATTTCAAGCAAGTAAGTAAAAAAATAAATAAAAATTATATGTGAGACTTGTCTCAATTAAACTAAACAGCGCTCCATGGTAGAGTGCCTGTCTGTTGCTCATTTGACCCTTGGTTTGGTACTTGCTATAAAAGTAATTAGATACATATGTGTGTCACTTGTGTTTGTCCAGTATAAAACCACACTATGGACTTTTCAGATACTGAATGTGCAGAAGTGAAACAGTGTTATTTTGGCTTTTTTTCTCTTCTTAGTTTTCCCATGTTTCATTCTTTGTTCTACCTATAGCTATAGTTATGAGACTAACGATAATTTTCAAAGCTTTGAGCACAAGATCAAAATTCACTTTCTATAAGTAGGGTGAAAAAATCTTTTTTTTCCCAAATGCATTGTCAATGTATGATATTATATAGCTCTACAAATGCCAGACTTTGTAGTATAGTGCTTTAAGGGACACACTAAGACATGTTGTTCAAGTGACAAAAGGTTCCACTTATACAACTTTATAACCCAAGTACTGGTAATATAGTATGTGATGGTTATGATAGTGCAGCTTGGATTACCAGTGTTATAGGATCCTGTGTAGGAGGTTGACTAAGAACGTTGTTGTGGAATATTAGTTAAAGATGTGTTACATTCTTTTATACCGTGAAATATTTGCTTAATGATGTAAAGATCTGTTGCATTCTTTTATGTTGCATTTATTTAACACCATAAAGCTGTGTTACTTTGCTTGTCTAAAAAACCTGATTGGTCTAATAAAGAGCGGAATGGCCAATAGCCAAGCTGGAGAGAGAAATAGGTGAGGCTGCTAGGCAGAGAGAATAAACAGAAAAAGGCAGAGTGAGGAAAGGAGGAGAGAGAACGCCAGGGGCCAGCCACCCAGCCACTCAACCAGTCATGGAGTAAGAAGGAAAGAAGCTAATACAGAAAAGAGAATGGTAAAAGCCCAGAGACAAAAGGTAGATGGGATAATTTAAGAAATGCTTGTTAGAAACAAGTCAAGCTAAGGCCAGGCATTTATACGTCAGAATAAGTTTCCATGTAGTTATTTGGAAGCTGGGTGGCAGGCCCCCAAAGAGTAAAAAAACAACTACAGAATGTAGATCTCAGGTCTACTCCTCACACCAAAAAGAGGAACTGTGAGATGATGTGTGTACTGTTCGAGTATGTGGATATCTCACAATGTATGGCCATGTAAAACCTTCTTGTAGAACTTACAAACACATAATTTTCAACTGGTCACTCTACATCAGCAAAGCTAGAAAAATCCATTTGCCATGTTGTATGGCATTTAAATTTTTCTTCTTAAGAATCATGTTGCTGAAGTTGCTATCTAGAACAATGAAGGAAAATATTATGGCAAATAATTAATGACTGTAGTTTTACTAACTAAAAACTTTGTCAGAATGAAACATTCATTGGACAGGCTGGCCCCTAATAGTAGTCTGGACGCTATCCAATTTCATTTAGAAAATGAGACATAAGGGTAGTGGATCTTAAAAAAGAAAAACTTAAAATTTAAAAAAAAAAAAACACATGAAAGCAAATGCTGATTAATATACCAAAAAGGATCCAACATGGGGTAATTAAAGGAAAAGGAAAGACATTTTGGTTGGATGTTTATTATGACCAAGGCTGAACACACATATTTACAGTTTTCAGGGAAAAAAAATATTTTTTTATGACCACAGCTGAAGAGAGATCCTGACAGCCCCCCTCCCCACATCTCCCATGCCATCAGTGTTTTTGGGAGAGGAATTTGAGGTGGTTTTCCTGCTAAATGCTTCCAGCTGTTTCCACAGCCCCATCAGATGGAGTTTCTGCTCGTGTTGACTTTGGCTGAAGTTCTTCCCCTGGAGCCCAGCACTGTAAGAGCCTTTGCTCTGGGCCGGGGGACTCTGGACAAACATTCCAGAGCTTCTCAGTTCTTAACATTAACATTTAATGGATTCTTCTCTTAATTTCTTCTGGAGAAAAGTCACAGACAGTGGATGGTCCCCTTTGCCCTGTGACAAGCCTGGTATTTTCCCACACACAGACTTCTTTTCTGTCACATAGGTCTACAGCTGGAAACCTGAGAAAAATAATAATGTGCACAAACTACAGCGAGCTATAAAAATATGTGCTCTTTCAAATATGCATCAGCACATTTTGACAGTCTCCTGAAATACCAGACTCCTTTGAAGTCTTTAGAAATGAAGAGGAAAAAAAAAAAAAAAACCTGGCTTTCCAGCAAGTCCTTAAAGAGCTGTGTCAGAAAGTGCTCAAAAATGTAGAGACACAGCTACGGTTAATTAAGGCAGTCACCTGTCATAATCATACTGAGAGAAAATAGCACTTTTTGATGTTATTTTGATAACCTTTCAAAAACAGTAAATCTAATGCTTGATTTATGCTAAAATGATTTTATTGTGGTTTCCAGATTAATCATAAGATGTAAAATTAATTATTGATTCTTCAACACCCACAGAGTTGAACTCAAAATTTTTTTCTATTATGATGAAGACATAGAAAATGGCCTGGTTTTGCCAACCGTTTGACATGAAATGGCCACAAGCGCATAATGTCTGTAATCTAGCT
The DNA here is from genome assembly GCF_949786415.1 of Peromyscus eremicus. Taxonomy (NCBI): domain Eukaryota; kingdom Metazoa; phylum Chordata; class Mammalia; order Rodentia; family Cricetidae; genus Peromyscus; species Peromyscus eremicus. Next base: position 15,776 of record NW_026737623.1, on the reverse strand, counting down.
TATTTGTTTTGTTTTCATTTTTGTTTTTGTTTTGTTTTGTTTGATGCACCTTCTTACTATGTAGTCTTGGCTAATCTGGAGCTCACTATATAGACCAGGCTGGTCCCAAAGTGACTACATCTCCAGTGCTGGGACTAATGGTGTGCCCCATCACACCTGGCATAAAAAAATATCTTATTAACTGACTTATTTGTCTATATGATGCATGTGTATATGGGTGCAGAAGCCAGCAGAGGATGTTGGATGTCTTGGGGGCTGGAGTCACAGCTGTTTTCAGGACAGCAGGCTTGTTACCTCAGCAATCACACTTAACCCCTGAACCATCGCTGTGGTCCTCTAGCCTTATCTGACCTAGAAGTAAAGCATATAGCATTGGTTTTCACTGATGAATTGTAAATAAGAGAAATGATAGCAAAGATTATGACATATAACTTATATAACAAAAAGACCTAGAAGTAAAGCATATAGCATTGTTTTTCACTGATGAATTGTAAATAAGAGAAATGATAGCAAAGATTATGACATATAACTTATATAACTTAGATTCTTTTGTTTAAATACTCCAAAAGTATACCTTAAAAACTTACTGAAATACAATAACAGTATATTCAGAGTCGGCATTAAAATGATATTAAATGACATTTTGAAATTCTATCAAGTCCATACCTATAATATTTATATAAGAATCGACTGAGGTATAAAATGACTACATGCATGGTAAGCTTATTTGCATACACATGCATAAAGACTGCATATTTACGTCTCACTATAGTATTGATTTGTTCTGTTTTATATGCATTATTTAAAAATTAAAATCTATCAGAGAATATCCCTGGTTTCTTATCCTGATTTATTAAGCAATGCACATAGCAAATAAGTTGAAATCCATTAATACGCCATTTGTAATGTGCCCCTCGGGCCTCCCCCCCCCCTCAGGGATAAACAAATTATACATTATTACTGTGATTTTCGGTTATTTCTACCACTCAAGTTCAGAAAAGGCAAAAACCTGTAAAATCAAGAATTTCAGCTTGGATAGTATACTGTGGCACACGAGAGTGTAATATCTGGAACCAGATGCCTGAGTTTTGGTTCCATCTCATGCTTTTCCAGTTGACTCCTAAGCAAACTATTTGTCCTCTATACTTCTGGTTCCTCATCAGCAAAATGAGACTGACATTTAATTCATAAACTTGTGGGGGTTAAACCAGTACTTAATTTAAGGCACTTCTATCTCATTACTTATGTAACTCAGTCAGTGAGAACATAATTGTTACCACTGTTTTGTTTTGTAATGTTCAACTCACCTCCTAGTGAAGAAAGGCCCTTTGTATCTCCTGTGCCTGAACCATGTGATGTAGCTTCATATTGTCATCCTATGCTATCTGGAAGAATATTGGGCTTTGGTGGCTAGCCCTAAGGGCTTGAAGTTTCATTTTTCAATTTAGATAAAGTCTACTTCCTGGAAATATTTGATGTTCAAATCAATTCAGATCATTTCTGTTCCTTCTCCAAGTCCTTAAGTACTTTCAGTCTTATTTAATCCCATCACTAACTCTCCCCATAACTGCGCTTATCTAGACCAAGCATACTTATATGTACTTAGATATTTCTCCTATTACATAATTGTATTAGGTTCTTACCTTAGAGATCCAGTGATAACCTTAAAAATTATTTTTCAATCAATTAGACTTTTTGAAATACCCAAACTTGAGGTATAATGTTTCCTGGCTTGTGCCCTTATTTATGCTAGTACTTTGTTAAAATTTTGACTATATTGTTTGTGGTCATAGGAAACTTATTTCAGGCAAATTTTTCTAATTCAGACTTCCACAATTCTTTTGCCATAATAATTAGTTTTTCAGTACAAATGTAGGCTCCAGGACTTCTGCTTTTCAGAGTAGCTTGTAACAAACTAGCCTACTGGCCAAGAAGAACAACAAAACAAGAATGCGTTGCTCATGGTTACAGGCGATAGCGATTCAGCAAGACATTCATAACCATTACTACATTACTGAGACTGTGTATTGAAGTGGACTTTCGAATACTTCACAACACCTTTCTCTTTAGGAAAGCAGCAGCCTAAAGCTTACAGCAGCTCCACAGGGTTGCAGACTGAACATCAGTAGCTTAGAGCTACTAGAATCAGGCAGAGCCCAAAGACAAAGGCCCATAGAGAAGTGGACATTACTCAGGACCCTCCCATATACCCCTTGCTGCCCACCTTTAAATTCGCAGCCTCCTTTTTCATTAATTGTTGCTGCATGCAACAACCAGCATGGCACAACAATCCCATGGATGCAGAAGTGGCAACTAATAGCTCCCTGATTGTACTTGACCCTCTCAACAAGAGGGTTACCGTGCCTGTACTGGAAACCTAGCTGGCTACCCTATGCTAATGACATTATGATTACTGGAGAAGGATCTATTGTAGACAAAATTCTAAACAGTCTTAGTAAATAAGAAACACAGAGCCAAATACAGAGATAAATAGCCAAAGAGATCAGAGTCACAACTACCTAATCTTACCACCTTCCTGCCTTCGCTTTCCCATAGAGAGAGACCTTCTTCCCGTGTGACTTGTGTTTTATTGTTTTCCTGTTCTACCTTCTCATTGTCTCTAAGCCCAGCCACATGACTTCCTTGTCACTGCCTGCCTATACAGACCTCCTGGTCTCTATGGTTGGTACTAGGATTAAAGGCTCAGGTTACCATGCTTGACTGTGTCCTTGACCACACAAAGACTCTGCCTGCCTTGTGATCGGATTAAAGGCGTGTGCTACCACTGCCGGACTTCTGCTTAATGGCTGGCTTTTACCTCTAATCTCCAGGCAATTTTATTTATTAACATACAAATAAGATCACATTTCAGCACAATTAAAATATCACCACAATCTATAACCACTAATTTTATGAAACCATCATAATCCCTGACAACAATCTATAAACATTTCTCCTCATACCCATAGATAAGAGTATCACTTTTGTAAAAGATTTATTTAATGTGTGTGTGCACAAGAGTGTGCATGTGTGGGTGTGGGTGTGTACCTGAATATGTGTATGTACACTACATTATATGTAAGTACCCACAGAAGCCAGAAGAGGGTGTCAGATGACTTGGAGCTGGAGTGACAGGCAACTGTGAGCCCCTAGTGTAGATGCTGGGAACTGAACCCAGGCCCTCTGTGAGAGCAGCAAGTTCTCTTAGGGGCTGAGGCATCTTTCCAGCCCTGTGAGCATCAGGTTTGTTATAACTTTTCCCCATATAAGCATATGCCTACCTCAAAGCTTCAGATGGTTGTAAAGAGAAGAAACAATTGAAAAATGATACCAAAGGCCAAGCAGACTTTGGGGCATTTTTTTTTTTTACAAATGAGCCAAAAGGACTTTTGTTCAATTTGGCTACAGAGAGCTTTTGTAAATAGCCAAGGATTTCAGTTAAGGATGCTGAAATGCAACCATATAGGTAAATAAGGAGCTAAAATGTGAATAAATCAATCTTCTCAGAGGTTAAAATCCAGCAAACAGTTTTCTTACTGATTTACTGATTCAGGGTGTGTGATTAAGCCCTAACTTCAGAGGCTGTATAATATATTTTAAATGAAAATCTGTGTAACCTCTTCAAATTAGTATATAGGATAAATTAGACAAATGTGTGCTTTTGTGCATGTGCGTGCCTCTGTGTATAAGATAGAATATAGGCAATAAACACAGACTATAAGTGTGGCCAACATCAGCATCTTATGTAAGGATTTTAAAAATACAATGTATTAAGGGGCTGGAGAGACAGCTCAGTGGTTAAGAGCACTTCTGCTCCCCTAGTAGACCCAGGTTCAATTCTCATCACCCACATGGTGGATTGCAATCATCTGTAACTCTAGATCCAGGGGACATAATGTCTTCTTATGGCCTCCTAGATCACCAGACACATACATGACACAAAACACCCACACACAAAAAATAAGTAATTTTTTTAAAAAAATGTATTAAAAACAAAGAAAAATTTTATATGGGAGAAATATAATACTGAAAATACAAGATCAACAGATGAGCCTAACAGTGTGTCTTAGAGAAAAAAAATAATTCATAAACTAGAACATAGGTCACCACAAATCATTAAGACAGAGGCATGTGAACACTAAAGGTTAAAATAGAGAAAAGAGCACAGTAAACATAGCAAAATTAAAAAGGCATAATGGGTATGTTATGGATTGTGAAAGAAAAGAATGTAGCGAACTCACAGAGACTGAGGCAGCATGCACAGAGCCTGCACGGGTCTGTACCAGGTCCTCTGTGTATATATTATGACTTCTAGTTTAGTATTTTTATGTGATTCCTGAGTGTGAATGAGTGAGTCTCTGGTTCCTCTACCTTCTCTTGGACTCTCCTGTTGATTTGTCTTGTCCAACTCAAACACGATAGTTTTTGCTTTATCTTATTATATTTTACCACTATCTCTTAGAAGCCTGTTTTTTTGTTTTGTTTTGTTTTGTTTTTTGTTTTTAGTAGTAGACAGTAAGGGAGTGGATCCAGATGGAAGAGCATGAGGGGGGAAACTGAGATGAGTAGAGGGAGGGGAAACCATAATCAGGATATATTATGTGAGAAAAGAATCTGTTTTTAATAAAAGAGAAAAAGAAAAGCATGCAGGAGCTTGGGAAGTAATCTGTGAAGAGCTTGGGAAGCAATTTGTGAAGACCACGCAATGATACTCTTCTGAACTCCAAGCTGGATGTCCAAAAAGCTCTGAGAGCCTCAAGCATTAGATATCACAGAAAGACATCATGATCACCCTGGCAAAACCCAAGGGAAATAACAGCTTGTTACAGACCGCTCACCTGCCCAGCTGTGGTGGTTTAAATGAAAATGGCCTTTAGACTCATAGGGAGTGGCATTATTGGAGGTGTGGCCTTGTTGGAGGAAGTGTGTCATAAATGGTGAGCTTGGAGGTTTCAGAAGCTCAAGCCAGACCCAGTGTCACCCTCTTTTCCTGCTACCTGCTGATCCAGAGGCAGAACTCTCAGCTCCTTCTCCAGCATCATGTCTGCCTGCATGCCACTATACTTCCTGCCATGACAATAATGGACTAAACCTCTGAACTGTAAGCTAGCCCCAGTTAAATGTTTTCTTTATTAGAGTTGCCCTGGCCATGGTGTCTCTTCACAGCAATAGAACACTGACGAAGACAGGAGTCTATCCCACATTACTGTCAATAAAAACAGTTATGCTACCCAAACACCAGTACAGTCAGATAATACCAAGATAGAATTTAATGTACTAAAAAAAAATAAACATAGTCAATCAAGAATATCATACCAGAGAAAATCAACTGTCAGTATTAAGACATATAGAGAATCTATCATCGGAGAGGATCTAGATGAAATAATAGTTGTAGCAGGAATCCTAATTGATCTTATTAATAAAATCTTATAGTCAGATATCACGGTGAAAGAGAAGCAGAGCAGCCAGCCACTAGTTTTTACCTCTACAAAATCCTCAGCTGAAAGGGGACCTGAGTTCCTACCTCCTCCTGCCTTATATTCCTCTCTCAGCCCAGCCATATCACTTCCTGTTTCCACCTCCCTAGTGCTGGGATCGATGGTGTGAGCCACCATTGCCTGGCTCTGTTTCTCTTTTAGACTGAATCAATCTTGTGTAGTCCAGGGTGGTCTTGAACTCACAGAGATCTGTCTGCCTCTGCCTCCTCAGTGCTGGAATTAAAGGTATGAGCCTTCACTGCCTGGCCTCTATGGCTAACTAGTGAGTTAGTTCCACACTCTGATCTTCAGGCAAGCTTTTATTTGTTAGATCACAAACAAAATATCACCACAAATAGTTATCACAGAAACTCAGATAACTCAGGTTCAACCATCTTTACATTAAAGATGTTCCTCAAAGACACAATAGGGTAAGGATAACATCTTGAATAAGTGATATTTGATGGCCACAAGGAAAACAGTGAAAATTTTAACTTTTATTGATTTTTTTGTGGATTTCACTTTATGCATTCTGATCCTACTTATCTCCTCACCCTCTCACATCTGCCCTTTGCCCTTGCAACCTCCCCAAAAATCAAAACCAAATTTAAAAGAAAAACAAACAAACAAACAAAACAAACAAACAAAACAAAAACATATATGCGGTCTTTGGTGGCAACATGGACCACGAACCAATATAGACCCTGGCTGTGGTAGGACTCAGAAATGGTCCTAGGCCAGATGTCACTGTGGCCCCAGGCAGCTGTGCAAGCCACTTGGATTAGCATGGCACCTGTGGCAGTGTGACCCTCTGCCATCAACGTGGCCCCAAGTGCCCAGCTCCCAGCATCGGCTGGGTCTTCAATGGCCTCAGGAACTACAGATATCAACTCAGAACCTGGTTGCAGCAGGGCCACAGACCCAGATGTGGCTCTCAGTCACTGTCCTGGTTTGGAGGATACCGTGGTCACAGCTGACAGCACTGGTCACCCAAATTGGCCAGACACCAACTACAACAGAGCCCTTGGACACCAACATAGTTAAAGGCCTCAGCCCAGACCACGGGCATCCACATGGCCCCTGGATTCAGCATGGGCCAGGGACATCAACACAGAACCTGGCTGTGGCTGGACCACTCACCCAGATATGGTCTTTGGCAGCAGCCAGGGCCAGGATGACACCATGGTCCAGGTGGCTTTGCTGGTTACCCAGATTGTCACGGCCCCAGGGCAGCGTGGCCCTCAGATACAAACAGGGCCCCAGGTGGTAGCCCATTCCACAGTCCCCTGCGAGGCCCCCAGCGGTGATAGGAACCACAGACATCAGCACACGCCCCCTCGGCTGCTCCAGGGCCCTGAACCTTGGCCATAGGCCAGGCCCAGACATTTCTCTCTGGACTCGGGTGGTCAGCAGGTCATTCATGACAGGCTGCTCCTTTATCACTCTCACCTCTTCAGATCTGCCTCTCTCCCCAGCCCACAAACTGTTCTGCCTCCCCCTCTCTTCTAGCTCCCCACCCTGTACTCTCTCACCACAACGGTGCCTGACTGTTGGGTGCCGGGACTGTGGTAGGGTCATAGGCGGCACTTGATAGAGTCCTGCCCACCCTAGCCACAAGGGATGGCACAGAGCTCTAGCCTTTCCTCCCTCCTGTGCTTGTGCCTAGAGATCTTGGGTGGCTGATGGTTGTGCCTGCCCCAGATCAAGAAGTCTGGGGGAGCCATGGGTGTCCTCCGCTGATTCAGGCCCAGATCAAAACAATGAGACTTAGCAATTGTATTCCATTTCATTTCCATGATGGCGAAATTAGATACAAATGAAAAGGTCAAATAATTGGTCTTAAATTTTAAACTATAGGAAGTTTATACTAAAATACTCCTTAAATCTTCAGTTTTTGAACAATTTTCTTTCTCTGAGTGTGATTGTGTTGAATTATCTCCCTTGCCTCTTAAGCAATCTCTACATTAATGACTTTAAAAATGTACTGTTCAAAGGTTCAACATAATTCATCACTAATACGCTTGTTGACTGCTGGTAGCCTACTACCTAGCTTAGGAGAAATTTAAGGAGCAGCAATGAAGAGGAGAAACTGAGTCACATATTAGACAGAATATGATATCATTTAGGTCAATAGTTATATTAGCTTGATAAACTGGCTGTCAGAGGAAGAAATAGATTATATTACAAAGAAAAACAGAAATGTCTCCTAGATTTTCTCAGCCTCAGAAGTCTATTTTAAAAAGCATTTCCTGCTGGGATCAGACTAAATCATCTAACATGAAAAGACTCAGAGGGCAATTGTCACCCTGCAGCTGTAGAAGCCGGAGAGGGTATTTACATTCCCTGGGCAACTGACTAGGAAGAGTCACACATTGCAAAGGAGAGGAACCCTTAAATATAATTCAGTGTAACCACCATACCATAGCTATGAAGAGAAAGGGACTTCCTAGCATCAAGGGTATTGATCAAGCTCACAAAAGGAGCAGTGTGAAGAGTCAGGAGTGAAATTGACTGTAACAATGGCTGTCTACAAATGGAATGCTCAAGATTCCAGCAGTCCTTCACTCCACAAGACAAGGATGTCTTGGCTAGTCTTCAGTGTATGCTGGAATCCTGAAAAAGTAGGCTCTCATGCCAGCGAAAGAATGGACTTACTAGAGAGAGTAAGACCAAGCAGACAGAAAGAGCAAACTTCCTTTGCAATGGCCTTTTTGTGGGCTACCAGCAGAAGATGTGGCCCAGAAAAAAAGATGGACATTCCAGCCTCAAAGAAGGGGATTAGAAGTGGATCTTCCCATTTCAAATGATTTAATTAAGAAAAAAAAAATCCCCCACCGGTGTGTGTGGCAATGCATTTGGGTTTTAGCTAATTCCAGGTATAGTCAAGTTGACAAGCAAGAAAAGCCATCATAAGCCTATTCAGTTTAGTAACTGTTCCCATTAAGTACTTAGTTGTTTTTACATTTAAAATGACCTGGGAGGGGCTGGAGAGATGGCTATGTTGTTTAGAGCATTTTCTACTCTTGCAGAGGACCTGGGTTCAGTTCCCAGAAACCCACATGGGAGCTCATAACCATCTGTAACTTAAATACCAGTAGATATATTCTCTTCTGGAACTTACATGGTATACATACAAACTTGGAGACAAGAAGCACTCACACACATAAGACAAAAATCAACAAATCTCTTTTTAAAATGCTCTGAGATTCTCCTTGTGGATTTCTATGGAATTTGCCTCTGGCTTCTAAATGTCAAAGAACTCTAATGTTAACCATGTTACCATTCATATGAGGGCACCAGGACTTTTCAGAAAAGTCCTAGGGTGGAGGACTGTGAAACTGTCTGGGATTGTTTCAGCATCAATAGAGGAAGAAAAACACCTGTTGACTTTGTATATGTGTCCAGTCTGTGTCCTTTTAAGAGTCATTTTAAAGTCTAATATCTAAAGATTTTGGGCAAACACGGTAAAAAGCAGGGCTCTCCTGTGCTTATCACCATTCCCATCTCCTTATTTCTTTCTCTCTCCAGCAATGATGAGCACTGACATGTCACTGCTTTCATAGTTAAAAAGAGTCACACAATATGCTTCTAACTCATTCTAAAAACATTCTCCGGTTGTTCACCATAAGCAGTGTGCTCAATACATCTGAAAGGGTCATGACTGCAGGAGAAGCTGTATTTTCCCTTTGTTGCCAACAACAGTTGAGTTACTGTTATAAAATGTGCCCTGTCTGTGCTTAGCTCTGCAAGAGGAGCTTGATTAATTATGCCTAGTATACATCTATTCTAAATAAAATGCTATGTAAATAGAAGATATCTATAATGAAGATATCATGAAAACCAAGAGCTTAGAACCAACTATTACCCTTATATATTAATTCAGCAAAATTGAAAACCTATCAGCAAAGCTTTTTATTGTTGTTTGTTCATTGGTTTTAGGAGACAGAGTTTCTCTATGTAGCCCCAGCTGTCTTGGAACTCACTCTGTAGACCAGGGTGGTCTTGAACTCAGAGATTTGCTTGCCATTGCCTCTCAAGTGCTGCAATTAAAGGTGTGCATCACCACACCTGGCTTGGTGAAATTGAAAAAAAAAAGAATCCTGGTAAATGCTTATCAGTATAGCACTCAGGAGACTAGGGCAAAAAATTTTCTGTTCCAAAAAAAAAGGACATTTAGAAAACTTTTATTTATATCTATCTTTAAAATTTCCACTTAATATATGGCCACTATAAATAATTAAACTACTTAGCACATACCTATTGGTAGATGAGTTATAAATAGAAAGAATGCATGTTTTAGAATATGATTTTATTTCCAAGTAGACCTCAGACTTAATTAATTGAACATCAAAATAGTACTGAGAAACACTCTATGAGATGTTCTGCTCTCAGGTGAATACAAAAATTACCTTTAAAATATTAAATACAGTAAGAGAATAAATTGGATTCACGAGAAAGCTAAAAATATTCCATAATGACTATGAGTTTAGAATTCAATTCAATAATGATACCTTGAAAATTAATAGAAGACAGTGCAGTGGCTCTTCCATCTAAAACTGAGCAATATTCGTTATTCCTAAAAGGGCCTTTACAGTTTGATTTTCCTCTAAAATACATCTTGCTTTATACTGAAATATATAGAAAATAGACAGACACACAGTTCAGCTGCAATAGCTCAGACATTATGTGTGGGGCTCCAAGATTCAGAACAGAGTGGGTGAAGGCTATCGTTTTGTTAAAGGGAACCACACTTAAAATTAGTCTGCTCCTCTGAAGGGCTAATCTGAGCATTCACCTGTGACAAAGATTGCTCTTTATCAGATAGCAAGACATCTTCCTTCCGGGAAAGTCAAAAGCTTAAAGTCAAGAATCAGACTGAGGAGCAGACAGGGTAAGCAGTAAGAATGATGCTCTCAGTGTGTCTCCAACTAGCTATATAACCTTAGTAAAATTCCTGACCTTAGCCTCATTCTCCCACATGATAACATGGGATTGTATAAGATTATCATCTTATAATTTCGATGCTTTAAATTTTAGAGTAGTGGTGAAAAAAAAATCAAAGATAATCAAAAATCAAGTGAAATGCTTTGAACAGTGCTTAAACACCTCATCAGCATAGGTAACTGTGTTTTAGGAACCCTGTTCACAGAATCACTGCATTGAAGAAAATAAGAGAAATCCAGCTTTCATTCCTAGATAAGAAGGATCAGATATATCTCAAAAAACAAAGCAAAGATAGTAAGAGATGGAGAGGAAGAGGCAGTGTGGGTAGAGGGGTGAGGAAAGATGAAGGTAGAGGAATGAACCTTATTATGGCTCTCATGGACAATTACACACTACCCTAATGACAGCGTGAAGAAGATAATTTAAAATTATGCAGAAATAATGTTTCTAGCAAAGGAGACAAGACATGAATGAGTAAGATAAGCATAGCATGTGAAAACAAAATAGGAAATCTTAACCTAGGGAGCCAGAGAATGGAGAGTCCAAGTAGATGAGGCATGAGATCACAAATCACATCACAAATGGTAATTAATGTCTAAGGAGACCACGCTAAGATTTGTGATTTTACTTTCTAAGATTAAGGAAATGATTGGACTTTTGCGAAATTTTATGCAATCCACACTTTAAAGGAGAAGGGAAAATGAGATGGAGACTTTAACTGGAGTAGCACTGGGAGGGGGAGTACAGAGGAGGAGAGAGAAAGAGATAAATAGCACTAAGGATATTTGAAAATGCTATAGGGAAATGCATTATTTTAAAGCTCACTTTAAACACACACACACACACACACACACACACACACACACACACACACACAGAGTTTTGCTACATGGGGGCTAATGCTCTCCTCAAGATCCATAGCCTACCTAACAAAAAATCTCCATGCCAGACATGAGAAATATCCCTTGGAATTGTCAATTAAGGCAATCTAAGAGACTTTAAAAACAATATAGGTTATTGGTACCTTTGGTTGCTTACTAGAATTTCAAGATAAACCCCTGTTGCAGAAGACGCCATACACTTAGGACTCAAGACGTATAGGAATCAAACTGGAACTAATCTGGAAGCCTTCACAATACTGAAAAGTTCTATGCTGCCAAGTGAGAAAAGCAGTCAATAGTTGTACCTAGTTGTAAAGCCTATGGACCACAACAATGACCAGTCAAGAAAGATAGCCCCAATAGTGCAATAGTGGCATTCATCTTGGAAGTAACCAACAACTGTTTGATTTTACTTAAGTCCTACTCAATAGGAGAGAATTAATGTCTAGTACTGTAAGCTAGCCACCTACATGTGATCAGGGAGCTCATAAACCCTACAGAAGAACTTGCTAAATCATAATTTCTAACTATAGTCTAATCCTTTTCCCACAGAGAATTGTAGATCTCACCCTTTATGGTGGTTTGAATGCAAATGGCCCCCATAGAGTAATATATTTGAATGCTTGGTCCACAGTTGGTAGAACTGTTTGAGTGTAGCCTTCTTGGAAGAGAATGTGTTCCTGGCTTTCAGATTTCAAAAGCTCATGCCATTCCCAGTTATCTCTCTTCTGCTTCATGGTTGTTGTGTCAACATGTAAGCACTTAGCTAATGCTCTAGAGCCATGCCTGCTCCCATGCTCTCCACTATGATGGTCATGGACTTATCCTCTGCATCTGTAAGTAAGCCCCCAATTAAATGCTTTCTTTTATAAGTTGCCTTGGTCATGGTGTCTCTTCACAGCAAAAGCAAAGGAACTAAGACACCCCTTCTCAAAAGAACTTTGTGTATTGTGACAGATAGACTATTACAGAAAATGCAGAGAATAAGTGGCCACTGGTTATCCAGCCCCAATTGATACATCTACAATGAAACCTCCCCAATGATGGCTCAGAAAAGAAAAATCACAGAAGAGAGTCAGAAAGATTCTAAGAACCGGCGCACTAGGATGCCTTCTGTGAGGTAGTTCCTTCTAGACATGACAGGGAAGCTGCACCTATAAAACCTCAACATTAGAGTTTCCCAAACATAATGACAACTTAAGTTGACATGTCAACACGAATGAGGGAAATTTCAGAAGGCTCCACCCTCTGATGAAGCTGTACAAGCAATGAATGAGTTCTGAGAGAAGGTGTATCAGTTTTCTCCAGGGACAAACTCACTGATAGTTTATCTATTCCTGTATTGGCTGGTTTTGTGTCATCTTGACACAAGCTAGAGTCATCAGAGAGGAAGGAGCCCCAGTTGTGGAAATGCCGCCATGAGATCTAGCTGTAAGGCGTTTTCTCAATGAGTGATCAACAGTGAAAGGCCCAACCCATTGTGGGTAGCACCATCCCTGGGATGTTGGTCCTGGGTTCTATAAGAAAGCCGTCTGAGCAGGTCTTGTGAAGTAAGCCTGTAAGTAACACTCCTACATGGCCTCTGCATCAGCTCCTACCATCAGGATCCTGCCCTGCTTGAGTTCATGCCTTGACTTCCTTTGGTGATGAACAGCAACTCAGAAGTGTAAGGTGAATAAATTCTTTTCTCCCCAACTTCCATTTTGGTCATGGTGTTTTGTTGTAGCAATTGACCCTCTAACTAAGACAATGGTCAGTTCTAAACAGATGTATGTCCCAGTAAGCAACACTAAGTAGACTCTAGTTTACACATATGAAAAACGATCATTAAAGAAGAGGTCTTGAATTTGAATACTTTGTTACTTTTTTTTTCCAATTAGAGAAGCTGAACATACTGGAAGGGGGAAGTATAATATACGTGACCCTGAAATAAAGGGGTCTCTCGTAAAACTACATTTCAGTGTAACTGTTTTTTTAAGTCTATCTTTTTATTACTGCTTTACAGCTTTGTCAGCCTTTTCTTGCTTGTCTGCCTTGCTCTTCCTATTTATTTTAATATTTCTCAAAAAGCATTCTGTGCGTTGACTTGTAAACTTCATCAGACTATTTTACACACATGTATAAGTAATCCTTAGATAGAGGCGTGGAGCCCACTGAAGAACATAACTGAAAGGCTTTCCCTGTAAAAGAGAGGGGACAGCAAGTTTTAGAAATTGTGGATGTGTTGTATCTTAGTTAGCTTCTTTCCTTAGCTGTAATTACCTTCCTTTACTACCAAGTCTTCAGTTAAAAACTAGTAACGTGTAATAGCTTAATGATTGTAGCAGTCTACAGGAGGAAGGCAGGAAGTACTGAAGTTAGTAGCAAATATTAAGAAAGAAACTGGAGGACCCAGCAAGGCCCAGGAGGGAAAACAGGACAGAATGATTCAGAAGTCTTGTGGTAAGAGTTTTTATCCAAATTATGGTAGAGGAAGAGCATCTTTGGGGAAGAATTGGGGGACAAAAAACAGTCCTGTTGTTATGGATGACGATGTTCTTGAAGGACAGAGAACTCATGGATAAACAGAAGAGGATATTTATTAATCTTAGTTATGCATGTACATGTATGTATACATGAGAATATGTAACATTATGACATACTTTTCTTTAAATGTGTATAGGGACTTCTAGTTTTTAATAAATATAATTCTATATCATCAACAGCTATAATGATTATCACCTCCATGCATGCATATGTCAATTGATTTATCCTTATAACTTTTTATGCATTTAAGGTATTTATTTCAGTGAATGCATCTAAACAAATGGACACAGAATTATGTATTTACTGAAGAAATACATTAATGCCACAATAAAACTTCTTTAAATAATATTTTCATGTTTGTTCCATTATTTCCTCCTAACTCATTAGAAGCGGAGAACTTAAACAGCACGCAAACTTCTTTTTTAAACTTAAACTTTGACATTATTTCCCCCCTCCAATATGTACACTTCTTAATTGCAGGAGTTACACTGAGAACTCTTTGACTGATTTCGGATTTCTTCTGTTTCAAACACAGAAGGCTACTGAGTAAAGCAGGTGCTAATATGACACTCATAACCTGTGAGGAACCCCCACAGATATTCATAGGAGTTTTGCACAAACATTTAATCATCTGACCATATATTTGAAGTAAAATGGCACTTAACTTTTCTGGTACCCAACTGAGCTTGAAGTAGTGTTTTTCTGTGAATTGGATATAGATAGGCCTTTGGTGTCCTAAGCTGAACAAAAATTAAAAAGGCTAAATTCATCTGTGTAACAGAGTCAATAGATTTCTCAAGATTTTGGACAAGGAGTTCCAGGCCCACTGGTCAGCTGCCATTCTAAGGGTTCCTTCATGGACCTCTTCAGCTCCCTGCACTTGCTGTTAGAGCCTGCATGCTGTCTGGACACATCTTCAGGAGGAGAAAATGTCATGCAAAGTCCCTGCCTGTTTCCCTTCTGTTTGATGACAAATTAGCTGGGTAGTAAGTAAGGTTTCAGATTAAGCTTCCTGAAGAATGTGTAGAAGTTGCTTGGGAATTTAGGTTCTTCCATCTAGGCGTTGCCAATCAGTTCAGGGCCACTGTGATGATTGTTTCTTTCCAAGACATCTATTTCATCACAACTCAAAACTTCAGATATCATTTCTTTCATTTTAGTGAATTTCTACAAAGATTCATTTAGCTGGTAAAATCTTTTCTCGTTCATCCTACTGATAATGTGAAGCTGATTTTTTTTTAACTTCTAATAACTATTCACTTATTCCCTTGGGATTTTGATATTTGAATTCTTTTCATAATTGCTTTTGATTGTTTCTTTTATTGAAAACAGATATTTTCTCACATAATGTGTCCTGACTACCCCGATTGCAGTCTCATTCACTATTCCTCCCAAGTCCTTCCATCCAGATCCATGGCCTTTCTGTCTCTCATTAGAAAAACAACAGAACACTAAGGGATTACAATAGATAATTATTATAATATATGATATGATATAAAATAACAAAAATGAAACATTGGAATAGAACAAAACAAACAGAAGGAAAAGAGCCCAAGAAAAGGCACAAGAAACATATTCACATACTCATTCATTTACACACCCATCAATCCCATTAAAACATAAAATTAGAAGCCATAATTTATATTCAAAAGACCTGTAGGGTTTAAAAAATTGGATATAAATAAATAAATAAATAAATAAATAGGAAAAGATACAATTAGATGGATCCTAGAGCTGGAAGGAGCAGTGGACACATGCCCTCAACCCTAACCCAGCTATCTTCAAATGATAACCACTTACAAAATTTGAAAATATAGTTTCTCACTGGGGAAACAAACTATTCTTAAGGGCAGGCTGCATGCCCAGAAGTAGATGCCAACAGAAAACAAAATCAACAGCACTTTTGGAGGTTCCTCGTCTCATAATGCCATGTGAGGGCTTTTTTGTT
>NW_026737622.1:0-35951 GCF_949786415.1 Peromyscus eremicus | reverse complement strand
AAGCAGAGTGTGTTGTTTCTTGTAAGGCGAGCTAACGTTTGTTTCCCAGTCCTAAATAGAGGTGAATCACATGCAGTTTCTGGTCGTAGGAGCAAGAATTATTTTCTGGTTTGGAAAGTCACTATTGCACTCCCATTGCCATACACAGTGCAAATAGCACTCACGTCTGTTCCCAGAAAGTACAGTGTATTGGACTGAAGAGGAGCTACTGTTCTTGTCAGTTTTCTAAGCAGAGTTGAACTAGATATGGCCCGTGTGTGTAGGAAGCACAGTTCTTTTGTTCTGAGCAAGCTCACTGTTCGAAACCCATTGGAAACACAGTAGAGTAAAAGAGTGCCCTTTTATCAAAAGCAGAGTGTGTTTCTTGTAAGGCGAGCTAGCATTTGTTTCCCAGACCTAAATGGAGTTGAATCACATGCAGTTTCTGATCCTATGAGCAAGAATTGTTTTCTGGTAACAAGAGTCACTATTTCACTCCCATTGAGATACACAGTGCAAATAGCACTCGCGTCTGTTCCCAGCAAGTACAGTATATTGGACTGAAGAGGAGCCACTGTTCTTGTCATTTTCCTAAGCAGAGTTGAACTAGATATGGCCCATGTGTGTAGGAAGCACAGTTCTTTTTTTCTGAGCAAGCTCACTCTTCAGACTCCATAGGAAACCCAGTAGAGTAGAAGAGTGCTCTTTTCTCAAAAGCAGAGTGTGTTTCTGGTAAGGCGAGCTAGTGTTTGTTTCCCAGTCAGAAATGGAGTTGAATCCCATGCAGTTTCTGGTCCTATGAGCAAGAGTTGTTTTCTGGTAAGAAGAGTCACTATTGTGCTCCCATTGCCATACACAGTGCAAATAGCACTCACGTCTGTTCCCAGCAAGTATAGTGTATTGGACTGAAGAGGATCTACTGTTCTTGTCAGTTTCCTAAGCAGAATTGAACTAGATATCGCTGTGTGTGTAGGAAGCACAGTTCTTTTTTTCTGAGCAAGCTCACTGTTCGGACTCCATAGGAAACACAGTAGAGTAGAAGAGTGCTCTTTTCTCAAAAGCAGAGTGTGTTGTTTCTTGTAAGGCGAGCTAACGTTTGTTTCCCAATCCTAAATAGAGGTCAATCACATGCAGTTTCTGGTCGTAGGAGCAAGAATTATTTTCTGGTTTGGAAAGTCACTATTGCACTCCCATTGCCATACACAGTGCAAATAGCACTCACGTCTGTTCCCAGAAAGTACAGTGTATTGGACTGAAGAGGAGCTACTGTTCTTGTCAGTTTTCTAAGCAGAGTTGAACTAGATATGGCCCGTGTGTGTAGGAAGCACAGTTCTTTTGTTCTGAGCAAGCTCACTGTTCGGAACCCATTGGAAACACAGTAGAGTAAAAGAGTGCCCTTTTATCAAAAGCAGAGTGTGTTTCTTGTAAGGCGAGCTAGTGTTTGTTTCCCAGACCTAAATGGAGTTGAATCACATGCAGTTTCTGATCCTACGAGCAAGAATTGTTTTCTGGTAACAAGAGTCACTATTTCACTCCCATTGAGATACACAGTGCAAATAGCACTCTCGTCTGTTCCCAGCAAGTACAGTATATTGGACTGAAGAGGAGCCACTGTTCTTGTCATTTTCCGAAGCAGAGTTGAACTAGATATGGCCCATGTGTGTAGGAAGCACAGTTCTTTTGTTCTGAGCAACTCACTCTTCGGACTCCATAGGAAACCCAGTAGAGTAGAAGAGTGCTCTTTACTCAAAAGCAGAGTGTGTTTCTTGTAAGGCGAGCTAGTGTTTGTTTCCCAGTCAGAAATGGAGTTGAATCCCATGCAGTTTCTGGTCCTATGAGCAAGAGTTGTTTTCTGGTAAGAAGAGTCACTATTGCGCTCCCATTGCCATACACAGTGCAAATAGCACTCACGTCTGTTCCCAGCAAGTATAGTGTATTGGACTGAAGAGTATCTACTGTTCTTGTCAGTTTCCTAAGCAGAATTGAACTAGATATCGCTGTGTGTGTAGGAAGCACAGTTCTTTTGTTGTGAGCCAGCTCACTGTTCTGGCCCTATAGATAACACAGAGTAGAAGAGTGCTCTTTTCTCAAAAGCAGAGTGTTTTTCTTGTAAGGCGAGCTAGCGTTTTTTTCCCAGTCATAAATGGAGTTGAATCACATGCAGGATCTGGTCCTACGAGCAAGAGTAGTTTTCTGTTAAGAAGAGTCACTATTTTGCTCCCATTGCATACACTGGTCAAATAGCACTCATGTCTGTTCCCAACAAGTACAGTGTATTGGACTGAAGAGGAGCTACTGTTCTTGTCAGTTTCCTAAGCAGAGTTGAACTAGATATGGCCCGTGTGTGGAGGAAGTACAATTCTTTTGTTCTGAGCAAGCTCACTGTTTGGAACCCATAGGAAACACAGTAGAGTAGAAGAGTGCCCTTTTCTCAAAAGCAGCGTGTGTTTCTTGTAAGGCGAGCTAGTGTTTGTTTCACAGTCAGAAATGGAGTTGAATCACATGCAGTTTTTGGTCCTATCAGCAAGAGTTGTTTTTGGTAAGAAGAGTCACTTTTGCACTCCCATTGCCATACACAGTGCAAATAGCACTCACTTCTGTTCCAGCAAGTACAGTATATTGGACTGAAGAGGAGCTACTGTTCTTTTCAGTTTTTTAAGCAGAGTTGAACTAGATATGGCCCCTGTGTGAGGAAGCACAGTTCTTTTGTTGTGAGCCAGCTCACTGTTCTTGCCCTACAGGAAACACAGTAGAGTAGAAGAGTGCTCTTTTCTCAAAAGCAGAGTGTGTTTCTCTTAAGGCGAGCTAGTGTTTGTTTCTCAGTCCTAAATGGAGTTGAATCACATGCAGCTTTTGGTCCTACCAGCAAGAGTTGTTTTCTGTTAAGGAAAGTCACTATTGCGCTCCCATTCCCATACTCAGTGCAAATAGCACTCGCGTCTGTTCCCAGCAAGTATAGTGTATTGGACTGAAGAGGAGCTTCTGTTCTTGTCAGTTTCCTAAGCAGAGTTTAACTAGATATGACCCGTGTGTGTAGGAAGCACAGTTCTTTTGTTCTGAGCAAACTCACTGTTAGGACCCCATAGGAAACCCAGTAGAGTAGAAGAGTGCTCTTTTCTCAAAAGCAGAGTATGTTTCTTGTAAGGCGGGCTAGTGTTTGTTTCTCAGTCCTAAACGGAGTTGTGTCACATGCAGTTTCTGCTCGTATGAGCAAGAGTTGTTTTCTGGTAAGAAGAGTCACTATTGCACTCCCACTGCAATACACACTGCAAAAAGCACTCATGTCTATTCCCAGCAGTACA
Source organism: Peromyscus eremicus (assembly GCF_949786415.1). Classification (NCBI taxonomy): domain Eukaryota; kingdom Metazoa; phylum Chordata; class Mammalia; order Rodentia; family Cricetidae; genus Peromyscus; species Peromyscus eremicus. Next base: position 32,670 of record NW_026737622.1, on the reverse strand, counting down.
GAGTATTGGACTGAAGAGGAGCTACTGTTCTTGTCAGTTTCCTAAGAAGAGTTGAACTAGATATGGCCCGTGTGTGTAGGAAGCACAGTTCTTTTGTTCTGAGCAAGCTCACTGTTCTGACTCTACAGGAAACACAGTGGAGTAGAAGAGTGCTCTTTTCTCAGAAGCAGAGTGTGTTTCTTGTAAGGAGAGCTAGCGTTTGTTTCCCAGTCCTAAATGGAGTTGAATCACATGCAGTTTCTATTCCTATGAGCAAGAGTTGTTTTCTGGTAAGATGAGTCACTATTGCGCTCCCATTGCCATACACAGTGCAAATGGCACTCGCGTCTGTTACCAGCAAGTACAGTGTATTGGACTGAAGAGGAGCCACAGTTCTTGTCAATTTCCTAAGCAGAGTTGAACTAGATATGGCCCATGTGAGTAGGAAGCACAGTTCATTTGTTCTGAGTAAGCTCACTGTTCGGACCCCATAGGAAACACATTAGAGTAGAAGAGTGCTCTTTTCTCAAAAGGAGATTGTGTTTCTTGTAAGTCGAAATAGCGTTTGTTTCCCAGTCTTAAATGGAGTTGAATCCCATGCAGTTTCTGATCCTACGAGCAAGAGTTGTTTTCTGGTAAGAAGAGTTACTATTGCGCTCCCATTGAGATACACAGTGCAAATAGCACTTGCCTCTGTTCCCAGCAAGTACAGTGTATTGGACTGAAGAGGAGCTACTGTTCTTGTCAGTTTCCTAAGCAGAGTTGAACGAGATATGGCCCGTGTGTGTAGGAAGCACAATTCTTTTGTTCTGAGCAAGCTCACTGTTCTGGCCCTATAGGAAACACAGTAGAGTAGAAGAGTGCTCTTTTCTCAAAAGCAGAGTGTGTTTCTTGTAAGGCGAGCTAGCGTTTGTTTCCCAGTCCTAAATGAGGTTGAATCACATGCAGTATCTGGTCCTACGAGCAAGAGTTGTTTTCTGGTAACAACAGTCACTATTTCACTCCCATTGAGATACACAGTGCAAATAGCACTCGCGTCTGTTCCCAGCAAGTACAGTATATTGGACTGAAGAGGAGCCACTGTTCTTGTCATTTTCCTAAGAAGAGTTGAACTAGATATGGCCCATGTGTGTAGGAAGCACAGTTCTTTTTTTCTGAGCAAGCTCACTCTTCAGACTCCATAGGAAACCCAGTAGAGAAGAAGAGTGCTCTTTTCTCAAAAGCAGAGTGTGTTTCTTGTAAGGCGAGCTAGTGTTTGTTTCCCTGTCAGAAATGGAGTTGAATCCCATGCAGTTTCTGGTCCTATGAGCAAGAGTTGTTTTCTGGTAAGAAGAGTCACTATTGTGCTCCCATTGCCATACACAGTGCAAATAGCACTCACGTCTGTTCCCAGCAAGTATAGTGTATTGGACTGAAGAGGATCTACTGTTCTTGTCAGTTTCCTAAGCAGAATTGAACTAGATATCGCTGTGTGTGTAGGAAGCACAGTTCTTTTTTTCTGAGCAAGCTCACTGTTCGGACTCCATAGGAAACACAGTAGAGTAGAAGAGTGCTCTTTTCTCAAAAGCAGAGTGTGTTGTTTCTTGTAAGGCGAGCTAACGTTTGTTTTCCAATCCTAAATAGAGGTGAATCACATGCAGTTTCTGGTCGTAGGAGCAAGAATTATTTTCTGGTTTGGAAAGTCACTATTGCACTCCCATTGCCATACACAGTGCAAATAGCACTCACGTCTGTTCCCAGAAAGTACAGTGTATTGGACTGAAGAGGAGCTACTGTTCTTGTCAGTTTTCTAAGCAGAGTTGAACTAGATATGGCCCGTGTGTGTAGGAAGCACAGTTCTTTTGTTCTGAGCAAGCTCACTGTTCGGAACCCATTGGAAACACAGTAGAGTAAAAGAGTGCCCTTTTATCAAAAGCAGAGTGTGTTTCTTGTAAGGCGAGCTAGTGTTTGTTTCCCAGACCTAAATGGAGTTGAATCACATGCAGTTTCTGATCCTACGAGCAAGAATTGTTTTCTGGTAACAAGAGTCACTATTTCACTCCCATTGAGATACACAGTGCAAATAGCACTCTCGTCTGTTCCCAGCAAGTACAGTATATTGGACTGAAGAGGAGCCACTGTTCTTGTCATTTTCTGAAGCAGAGTTGAACTAGATATGGCCCATGTGTGTAGGAAGCACAGTTCTTTTGTTCTGAGCAACTCACTCTTCGGACTCCATAGGAAACCCAGTAGAGTAGAAGAGTGCTCTTTACTCAAAAGCAGAGTGTGTTTCTTGTAAGGCGAGCTAGTGTTTGTTTCCCAGTCAGAAATGGAGTTGAATCCCATGAAGTTTCTGGTCCTATGAGCAAGAGTTGTTTTCTGGTAAGAAGAGTCACTATTGCGCTCCCATTGCCATACACAGTGCAAATAGCACTCACGTCTGTTCCCAGCAAGTATAGTGTATTGGACTGAAGAGGATCTACTGATCTTGTCAGTTTCCTAAGCAGAATTGAACTAGATATCGCTGTGTGTGTAGGAAGCACAGTTCTTTTGTTGTGAGCCAGCTCACTGTTCTGGCCCTATAGAAAACACAGAGTAGAAGAGTGCTCTTTTCTCAAAAGCAGAGTGTTTTTCTTGTAAGGCGAGCTAGCGTTTTTTTCCCAGTCATAAATGGAGTTGAATCACATGCAGGATCTGGTCCTACGAGCAAGAGTAGTTTTCTGTTAAGAAGAGTCACTATTTTGCTCCCATTGCATACACTGGTCAAATAGCACTCATGTCTGTTCCCAACAAGTACAGTGTATTGGACTGAAGAGGAGCTACTGTTCTTGTCAGTTTCCTAAGCAGAGTTGAACTAGATATGGCCCGTGTGTGGAGGAAGTACAATTCTTTTGTTCTGAGCAAGCTCACTGTTTGGAACCCATAGGAAACACAGTAGAGTAGAAGAGTGCCCTTTTCTCAAAAGCAGCGTGTGTTTCTTGTAAGGCGAGCTAGTGTTTGTTTCACAGTCAGAAATGGAGTTGAATCACATGCAGTTTTTGGTCCTATGAGCAAGAGTTGTTTTTGGTAAGAAGAGTCACTTTTGCGCTCCCATTGCCATATACAGTGCAAATAGCACTCAATTCTGTTCCAGCAAGTACAGTATATTGGACTGAAGAGGAGCTACTGTTCTTTTCAGTTTTTTAAGCAGAGTTGAACTAGATATGGCCTGTGTGTGAGGAAGCACAGTTCTTTTGTTGTGAGCCAGCTCACTGTTCTTGCCCTACAGGAAACACAGTAGAGTAGAAGAGTGCTCTTTTCTCAAAAGCAGAGTGTGTTTCTTGTAAGGCGAGCTAGTGTTTGTTTCTCAGTCCTAAATGGAGTTGAATCACATGCAGTTTTTGGTCCTACCAGCAAGAGTTGTTTTCTGTTAAGGTAAGTCACTATTGCGCTCCCATTCCCATACTCAGTGCAAATAGCACTCGCGTCTGTTCCCAGCAAGTATAGTGTATTGGACTGAAGAGGAGCTTCTGTTCTTGTCAGTTTCCTAAGCAGAGTTTAACTAGATATGACCCGTGTGTGTAGGAAGCACAGTTCTTTTGTTCTGAGCAAACTCACTGTTAGGACCCCACAGGAAACCCAGTAGAGTAGAAGAGTGCTCTTTTCTCAAAAGCAGAGTATGTTTCTTGTAAGGCGGGCTAGTGTTTGTTTCTCAGTCCTAAACGGAGTTGTGTCACATGCAGTTTCTGCTCGTATGAGCAAGAGTTGTTTTCTGGTAAGAAGAGTCACTATTGCACTCCCACTGCAATACACACTGCAAAAAGCACTCATGTCTATTCCCAGCAGTACAGAGTATTGGACTGAAGAGGAGCTATTGTTCTTGTCAGTTCCCTAAGAAGAGTTGAACTAGATATGGCCCGTGTGTGTAGGAAGCACAGTTCTTTTGTTCTGAGCAAGCTCACTGTTCTGACTCTTCAGGAAACACAGTGGAGTAGAAGAGTGCTCTTTTCTCAGAAGCAGAGTGTGTTTCTTGTAAGGAGAGCTAGCGTTTGTTTCCCAGTCCTAAATGGAGTTGAATCACATGCAGTTTCTATTCCTATGAGCAAGAGTTGTTTTCTGGTAAGATGAGTCACTATTGCGCTCCCATTGCCATACACAGTGCAAATGGCACTCGCGTCTGTTACCAGCAAGTACAGTGTATTGGACTGAAGAGGAGCCACAGTTCTTGTCAATTTCCTAAGCAGAGTTGAACTGGATATGGCCCGTGTGTGTAGGAAGCACAGTTCATTTGTTCTGAGCAAGCTCACTGTTCGGACCCCATAGGAAACCCAGTAGAGTAGAAGAGTGCTCTTTTCTCAAAAGCAGAGTGTGTTTCTTGTAAGGGGAGCTAGTGTTTGTTTCCCAGTCAGAAATGGAGTTGAATCCCATGCAGTTTCTGGTCCTACGAGCAAGAGTTGTTTTCTGGTAAGAAGAGTCACTATTGCGCTCACATTGCCATACACAGTGCAAAAAGCACTCACGTCTGTTCCCAGCAAGTACACTGTATTGGACTGAAGAGGAGCCACTGATCTTGTCATTTTCCTAAGCAGAGTTGAACTAGATATGGCCCGTGTGTGTAGGAAGCACAGTTCTTTTGTTCTGAGCAAGCTCACTGTTCGGACTCCATAGGAAACACAGTAGAGTAGAAGAGTGCTCTTTTCTCAAAAGCAGAGTGTGTTGTTTCTTGTAAGGCGAGCTATCGTTTGTTTCCCAGTCCTAAATAGAGGTGAATCACATGCAGTTTCTGGTCGTAGGAGCAAGAATTATTTTCTGGTTTGGAAAGTCACTAACAAACTCCCATTGCCATACACAGTGCAAATAGCACTCACGTCTGTTCCCAGCAAGTACAGTGTATTGGACTGAAGAGGAGCCACTGTTCTTGTCATTTTCCGAAGCAGAGTTGAACTAGATATGGCCCATGTGTGTAGGAAGCACAGTTCTTTTGTTTTTAGCAAGCTCACTGTTCTGGCCCTATAGGAAACACAGTACAGTAGAAGAGTGCTCTTTTCTCAAAAGCAGTGTGTTTCTTGTAAGGCGAGCATGCGTTTGTTTCCCAGTCCTAAATGAGGTTGAATCACATGCAGTATCTGGTCCTACGAGCAAGAGTTGTTTTCTGGTAAGAAGAGTCACTATGCGTTCCCATTGCCATACACAGTGCAAATTGCACTCACTTCTGTTCCAGCAAGTACAGTGTATTGGACTGAAGAGGAGCTACTGTTCTTGTCAGTTTTTTAAGCAGAGTTGAACTAGATATGGCCCGTGTGTGGAGGAAGCACATTTCTTTTGTTGTGAGCCAGCTCACTGTTCTGGCCCTACAGGAAACACAGTAGAGTAGAAGAGTGCTCTTTTCTCAAAAGCAGAGTGTGTTTCTTGTAAGGCGAGCTAGTGTTTGTTTCTCAGTCCTAAATGGAGTTGAATCACATGCAGTTTTTGGTCCTACCAGCAAGAGTTGTTTTCTGTTAAGGAAAGTCACTATTGCGCTCCCATTCCCATACACAGTGCAAATAGCACTTGCGTCTGTTCCCAGCAAGTATAGTGTATTGGACTGAGGAGGAGCTTCTGTTCTTGTCAGTTTCCTTTGCAGAGTTGAACTAGATATGACCCGTGTGTGTAGGAAGCACAGTTCTTTTGTTCTGAGCAAACTCACTGTTCGGACCCCATAGGAAACCCAGTAGAGTAGAAGAGTGCTCTTTTCTCAAAAGCAGAGTATGTTTCTTGTCCGGCGGGCTAGTGTTTGTTTCTCAGTCCTAAACGGAGTTGTGTCACATGCAGTTTCTGCTCGTATGAGCAAGAGTTGTTTTCTGGTAAGAAGAGTCACTATTGCACTCCCACTGCAATACACACTGCAAAAAGCACTCATGTCTATTCCCAGCAGTACAGTGTATTGGACTGAAGAGGAGCTACTGTTCTTTTCAGTTTCCTAAGCAGAGTTGAACTTGATATGGCCCGTGTGTGTAGGAAGCACAGTTCTTTTGTTCTGAGCAAGCTCACTGTTCTGGCTCTACAGGAAACACAGTGGAGTAGAAGAGTGCTCTTTTCTCAAAAGCAGAGTGTGTTTCTTGTAAGGAGAGCTAGCGTTTGTTTCCCAGTCCTAAATGGAGTTGAATCACATGCAGGATCTGGTCCTATGAGCAAGAGTTGTTTTCTGGTAAGAAGAGTCACTATTGCGCTCCCATTGCCATACACAGTGCAAATGGCACTCGTGTCTGTTACCAGCAAGTACAGTGTATTGGACTGAAGAGGAGCTACTGTTCTTGTCAATTTCCTAAGCAGAGTTGAACTAGATATGGCCAATGTGAGTAGGAAGCACAGTTCATTTGTTCTGAGTAAGCTCGCTGTTCGGACCCCATAGGAAACACATTAGAGTAGATGAGTGCTCTTTTCTCAAAAGGAGATTGTGTTTCTTGTAAGTCGAACTAGCGTTTGTTTCCCAGTCCTAAATGGAGTTAAATCCCATGCAGTTCCTGGTCCTACTAGCAAGAGTTGTTTTCTGGTAAGAAGAGTCTTTTTGTGCTCCCATTGTGATACACAGTGCAAATAGCACTCGCCTCTGTTCCCAGCAAGTACAGTGTATTGGACTGAAGAGGAGCTACTGTTCTTGTCAGTTTCCTAAGCAGAGTTGAACTAGATATGGCCCGTGTGTGTAGGAAGCACAAGTCTTTTGTTCTGAGCAAGCTCACTGTTCTGGCCCTATAGGAAACACAGTAGAGTAGAAGAGTGCACTTTTCTCAAAAGCAGAGTGTGTTTCTTGTAAGGCAAGCTAGCTTTTGTTTCCCAGTCCTAAATGGAGTTGAATCACATGCAGTTTCTGGTCCTAAGAGCAAGAGTTGTTTTCTGGTAAGAAGAGTCACTATTGCCTTCCCATTGAGATACACAGTGCAAATAGCACTCGCCTCTGTTCCCAGCAAGTACAGTGTATTGGACTGAAGAGGAGCTACTGTTCTTGTCAGTTTCCTAAGCAGAGTTGAACTAGATATGGCCCGTGTGTGTAGGAAGCACAATTCTTTTGTTCTGAGCAAGCTCACTGTTCTGGCCCTATAGGAAACACAGTAGAGTAGAAGAGTGCTCTTTTCTCAAAAGCAGAGTGTGTTTCTTGTAAGGCGAGCTAACGTTTGTTTCCCAGTCCTAAATGGAGTTGAATCACATGCAGGATCTGGTCCTACGAGCAAGAGTTGTTTTCTGGTAAGAAGAGTCACTATTGTACTCCCATTGCCATACACAGTGCAAATAGCACTCGCTTCATCTTCCAGCAAGTACAGGGTATTGGACTGAAGAGAAGCTACTGTTCTTGTCAGTTTCCTAAGCAGAGTTGAACTAGATATGGCCCGTGTGTGTAGGAAGCACACAGTTCTTTTGTTCTGAGCAAGCTCACTGTTTGGACCTCTTAGGAAACACAGCAGAGTAGAAGAGTGCACTTTTCTCAAAAGCAGAGTGTGTTTCTTGTAAGGCGAGCTAGCGTTTGTTTCCCAGTCCTAAATGGAGTTGAATCACATGCAGTTTCTGGTCTTAGGAGCAAGAGTTGTTTTCTGGTAAGGAAAGTCACTATTGCGCTCCCATTGCCATACACAGTGAAAATAGCACTCGCGTCTCTTCCCAGCAAGTATAGTGTATTGGACTAAAGAGGAGCTTCTGTACTTGTCAGTTTTCTAAGCAGAGTTGAACTAGATATGGCCCGTGTGTGGAGGAAGCACAGTTCTTTTATTCTGAGCAAGCTCACTGTTCTGGCCCTACAGAAAACACAGTAGAGTAGAAGAGTGTTCTTTTCTCAAAAGCAGAGTGTGTTTCTTCTAAGGCGAGCTAGCGTTTTTTTTCCTGTCCTAAATGGAGTTGAATCACATGCAGTTTTTGGTCCTATGAGCAAGAGTTGTTTTCTGTTAATTAAAGTCACTATTGTGCTCCCATTGCCATACACAGTGCAAATAGCACTCGCGTCTGTTCCCAGCAAGTACACTGTATTGGACTGAAGAGGAGCTACTATTCTTGTCAGTTTCCTAAGCAGAGTTGAACTAGATATGGCCCGTGTGTGTAGGAAGCACACAGTTGTTTTGTTCTGAGGAAGCTCACTGTTCGGACCCCATAGGAAACCCAGTGAGTAGAAGAGTGCTCTTTTCTCAAAAGCAGAGTGTGTTTCTTGTAAGGCGAGCTAGCGTTTGTTTCCCAGTCCTAAATGGGGTTGAATCACATGCAGTTTCTGGTCCTAGGAGCAAGAGTTGTTTTCTGGTAAGGAAAGTCACTATTGTGCTCCCATTGCCATACACAGTGCAAATAGCACTCGTGTCTGTTCCCAGCAAGTATAGTGTATTGGATTGAAGAGGAGCTACTGTTCTTGTTAGTTTCCTAAGCAGAGTTGAACTAGATATGGCCCGTGTGTGTAGGAAGCACACTTCTTTTGTTTTTAGCAAGCTCACTGTTCTGGCCCTATAGGAAACACAGTACAGTAGAAGAGTGCTCTTTTTTCAAAAGCAGTGTGTTTCTTGTAAGGCGAGCAAGCGTTTGTTTCCCAGTCCTAAATGAGGTTGTATCCCATGCAGTTTCTGGTCCTAGGAGCAAGAGTTGTTTTCTAGTAAGAAGAGTCCACTCTTGCGCTCCCATTGCCATACACAGTGCAAATAGCACTCACGTCTGTTCCCAGCAAGTACAGTGTATTGGACTGAATAGGAGCTACTGTTCTTGTCAGTTTCCTAAGCAGAGTTGAACTAGATATGGCCCGTGTGTGTAGGAAGCACCGTTCTTTTGTTCAGAGCAAGCTCACTGTTCGGACCACATAGGAAACACAGTAGAGTAGAAGAGTGCTCTTTTCTCAAAAGCAGAGTGTGTTTCTTGTAAGGCGAGCTAGTGTTTGTTTCCCAGTCAGAAATGGAGTTGAATCCCATGCAGTTTCTAGTCCTATGAGCAAGAGTTGTTTTCTGGAAAGAAGAGTCACTATTGTGCTCCCATTGCCATACACAGTGCAAATAGCACTCGCGTGTGTTCCCAGCAAGTATAGTGTATTAGACTGAAGAGGAGCTTCTGTTCTTGTCAATTTCCTAAGCAGAGTTGAACTAGATATGGCCCGTGTGTGTAGGAAACACAGTTCTTTTGTTCTGAGCAAACTCACTGTTCGGACCCCATAGTAAATCCAGTAGAGTAGAAGAGTGCTCTTTTCTCAAAAGCAGAGTATGTTTCTTGTAAGGCGAGCTAGTGTTTGTTTCCCAGTCCTAAATGGAGTTGAATCACTAGCAGTTTCTGGTTTTACGAGCAAGAGTTGTTTTCTGGTAAGGAAAGACACTATTGCGCTCCCATTGCCATACACAGTTCAAATAGCACTCATGTCTGTTCCCAACTAGTAAAGTGTATTGGACTGAAGAGGAGCTACTGTTCTTGTCAGTTTCCTAAGCAGAGTTGAACTAGATATGGCCCGTGTGTGGAGGAAGTACAATTCTTTTGTTCTGAGCAAGCTCACTGTTTGGAACCCATAGGAAACACAGTAGAGTAGAAGAGTGCCCTTTTCTCAAAAGCAGCGTGTGTTTCTTGTAAGGCGAGCTAGTGTTTGTTTCCCAGTCAGAAATGGAGTTGAATCACATGCAGTTTTTGGGTCCAATGAGCAAGAGTTGTTTTTGGTAAGAAGAGTCACTATTGCGCTCCCATTGCCATACACAGTGCAAATAGCACTCACTTCTGTTCCAGCAAGTACAGTATATTGGACTGAAGAGGAGCTACTGTTCTTTTCAGTTTTTTAAGCAGAGTTGAACTAGATATGGCCCGTGTGTGGAGGAAGCACAGTTCTTTTGTTGTGAGCCAGCTCACTGTTCTGGCCCTACAGAAACACAGTAGAGTAGAAGAGTGCTCTTTTCTCAAAGCAGAGTGTGTTTCTTGTAAGGCGAGCTAGTGTTTGTTTCTCAGTCCTAAATGGAGTTGAATCACATGCAGTTTTTGGTCCTACCAGCAAGAGTTGTTTTCTGTTAAGGAAAGTCACTATTGCGCTCCCATTCCCATACTCAGTGCAAATAGCACTCGCGTCTGTTCCCAGCAAGTATAGTGTATTGGACTGAAGAGGAACTTCTGTTCTTGTCAGTTTCCTAAGCAGAGTTGAACTAGATATGACCCGTGTGTGTAGGAAGCACAGTTCTTTTGTTCTGAGCAAACTCACTGTTCGGACCCCATAGGAAACCCAGTAGAGTAGAAGAGTGCTCTTTTCTCAAAAGCAGAGTATGTTTCTTGTAAGGCGGGCTAGTGTTTGTTTCTCAGTCCTAAACGGAGTTGTGTCACATGCAGTTTCTGCCCGTATGAGCAAGAGTTGTTTTCTGGTAAGAAGAGTCACTATTGCACTCCCACTGCAATACACACTGCAAAAAGCACTCATGTCTATTCCCAGCAGTACAGTGTATTGGACTGAAGAGGAGCTACTGTTCTTTTCAGTTTCCTAAGCAGAGTTGAACTAGATATGGCCCGTGTGTGTAGGAAGCACAGTTCTTTTGTTCTGAGCAAGCTCACTGTTCTGACTCTACAGGAAACACAGTGGAGTAGAAGAGTGCTCTTTTCTCAAAAGCAGAGTGTGTTCTTGTAAGTTGAGCTAGTGTTTCTTTCCGAGTCCTAAATGGAGTTGAATCCCATGCAGTTTCTGGTCCTACGAGCAAGAGTTGTTTTCTGGTAAGAAGAGTCACTATTGCGCTCCATTGTTATACACAGGGCAAATAGCACTGGCGTCTGTTCCCAGCATGTACAGTGTATTGGACTGAAGAGGATCTACTGTTCTTGTCAGTTTCCTAAGCAGAATTGAACTAGATATGGCCGTTTGTGTAGGAAGCACAGTTCTTTTGTTGTGAGGCAGCTCACTGTTCTGGCCCTATAGAAAACACAGAGTAGAAGAGTGCTCTTTTCTCAAAAGCAGAGTGGGTTTTGTAAGGCGAGCTATCGTTTGTTTCCCAGTCCTAAATGGAGTTGAATCACATGCAGGGTCTGGTCCTATGATGAGCAAGAGTAATTTTCTGTTAAGAAGAGTCACTATTGGGCTCCCATTGACATACACAGTTCAAATAGCACTCACGTCTGTTCCCAACAAGTACAGTGTATTGGACTGAAGAGGAGCTACTGTTCTTGTCAGTTTCCTAAGCAGAGATGAACTAGATATGGCCCGTGTGTGGAGGAAGCACAATTATTTTGTTCTGGGCAAGCTCACTGTTCGGAACCCATAGGAAACACAGTAGAGTAGAAGAATGCCCTTTTCTCAAAAGCAGCGTGTGTTTCTTGTAAGGCGAGCTAGTGTTCGTTTCCCAGTCAGAAATGGAGTTGAATCCCACGCAGTTTCTGGTCCTACGAGCAAGAGTTGTTTTCTGGTAAGAAGAGTCACTATTGTACTGCCATTGCCATACACAGTGCAAATAGCACTCACGTCTGTTCCAGCAAGTCCAGTGTATTGGACTGAAGAGGAGCTGCTGTTCTTGTCAGTTTCCTAAGCAGAGTTGAACTAGATATGGCCCGTGTGTGTAGGAAGCACAGTTCTTTTGTACTGAACAAGCTTACTGTTCGGACTCCATAGGAAGCACTGTAGAGTAGAAGAGTGCTCTTTTCTCAAAAGCAGAGTGTGTTGTTTCTTGTAAGGCAAGCTAGCGTTTGTATCCCAGTCCTAAATAGAGGTGAATCACATGCAGTTTCTGGTCCTAGGAGCAAGAATTATTTTCTGGTTTGGAAAGTCACTATTGAGCTCCCATTGCCATACACAGTGCAAATAGCACTCACCTCTATTCCCAAAAAGTACAGTGTATTGGACTGAAGAGGAGCTACTGTTCTTGTCAGTTTTCTAAGCAGAGTTGAACTAGATATGGCCGTGTGTGTAGGAAGCACAGTTCTTTTGTTCTCAGCAAGCTCACTGTTCGGAACCCATAGGAAACACAGTAGAGTGGAATAGTGCATTTTTATCAAAAGCAGAGTGTGTTTCTTATAAGGCGAGCTAGCGTTTGTTTCCCAGACTTAATGGATTTGAATCCCATGCAGTTTCTGGTCCTACCAGCAAGAATTGTTTTGTGGTAACAAGAGTCACTATTGCACTCCCATTGAGATACACAGTGCAAATAGCACTCGCGTCTGTTCCCAGCAAGTACACTGTATTGGACTGAAGAGGAGCCACTGATCTTGTCATTTTCCTAAGCAGAGTTGAACTAGATATGGCCCGTGTGTGTAGGAAGCACAGTTCTTTTTTTCTGAGCAAGCTCACTCTTGGGACACCATAGGAAACCCAGTAGAGTAGAAGAGTGCTCTTTTCTCAAAAGCAGAGTGTGTTTCTTGTAAGGCAAGCTAGCGTTTGTTTCCCAGTCCTAAATGAGGTTGAATCACATGCAGTATCTGGTCCTACGAGCAAGAGTTGTTTTCTGGTAAGAAGAGTCACTATTGCGCTCCCATTGCCATACACAGTGCAAATAGCACTCGCTTCTGCTTCCAGCAATTACAGTGTATTGGACTGAAGAGGAGCTACTGTTCTTGTCAATTTCCTAAGCAAAGTTGAACTAGATATGGCCCGTGTGTGTAGGAAGCACAGTTCCTTTGTTCTGAGCAAGCTCACTGTTCGTACCCCATAGGAAACCCAGTAGAGTAGAAGAGTGTTCTTTTCTCAAAAGCAGAGTGTGTTTCTTGTAAGGGGAGCTAGTGTTTGTTTCCCAGTCAGAAATGGAGTTGAATCCCATGCAGTTTCTGGTCCTACGAGCAAGAGTTGTTTTCTGGTAAGAAGAGTCACTATTGCGCTCACATTGCCATACACAGTGCAAAAAGCACTCACGTCTGTTCCCAGCAAGTACACTGTATTGGACTGAAGAGGAGCCACTGATCTTGTCATTTTCCTAAGCAGAGTTGAACTAGATATGGCCCGTGTGTGTAGGAAGCACAGTTCTTTTGTTCTGAGCAAGCTCACTGTTCGAACTCCATAGGAAACACAGTAGAGTAGAAGAGTGCTCTTTTCTCAAAAGCAGAGTGTGTTGTTTCTTGTAAGGCGAGCTATCGTTTGTTTCCCAGTCCTAAATAGAGGTGAATCACATGCAGTTTCTGGTCGTAGGAGCAAGAATTATTTTCTGGTTTGGAAAGTCACTATCAAACTCCCATTGCCATACACAGTGCAAATAGCACTCACGTCTGTTCCCAGCAAGTACAGTATATTGGACTGAAGAGGAGCCACTGTTCTTGTCATTTTCCGAAGCAGAGTTGAACTAGATATGGCCCATGTGTGTAGGAAGCACAGTTCTTTTGTTCTGAGCAAGCTCACTCTTCGGACTCCATAGGAAACCCAGTAGAGTAGAAGAGTGCTCTTTTCTCAAAAGCAGAGTGTGTTTCTTGTAAGGCGAGCTAGTGTTTGTTTCCCAGTCAGAAATGGAGTTGAATCCCATGCAGTTTCTTGTACTATGAGCAAGAGTTGTTTTCTGGTAAGAAGAGTCACTATTGCGCTTTCATTGCCATACAAAGTGCAAATAGAACTCACGTCTGTTCCCAGCAAGTATAGTGTATTGGACTGAAGAGGATCTACTGTTCTTGTCAGTTTCCTAAGCAGAATTGAACTAGATATCGCCGTGTGTGTAGGAAGCACAGTTCTTTTGTTGTGAGCCAGCTCACTGTTCTGGCCCTGTAGAAAACACAGAGTAGAAGAGTGCACTTTTCTCAAAAGCAGAGTGTGTTTCTTGTAAGGCGAGCTAGCGTTTTTTTCCCAGTCCTAAATGGAGTTGAATCACATGCAGGATCTGGTCCTACGAGCAAGAGTAGTTTTCTGTTAAGAAGAGTCACTATTTTGCTCCCATTGCATACACATTCAAATAGCACTCATGTCTGTTCCCAACAAGTACAGTGTATTGGACTGAAGAGGAGCTACTGTTCTTGTCAGTTTCCTAAGCAGAGTTGAACTAGATATGGCCCGTGTGTGGAGGAAGTACAATTCTTTTGTTCTGAGCAAGCTCACTGTTTGGAACACATAGGAAACACAGTAGAGTAGAAGAGTGCCCTTTTCTCAAAAGCAGCGTGTGTTTCTTGTAAGGCGAGCTAGTGTTTGTTTCCCAGTCAGAAATGGAGTTGAATCACATGCAGTTTTTGGTCCTATGAGCAAGAGTTGTTTTTGGTAAGAAGAGTCACTATTGCGCTCCCATTGCCATACACAGTGCAAATAGCACTCACTTCTATTCCAGCAAGTACAGTATATTGGACTGAAGAGGAGCTACTGTTCTTTTCAGTTTTTTAAGCAGAGTTGAACTAGATATGGCCCGTGTGTGGAGGAAGCACAGTTCTTTTGTTGTGAGCCAGCTCACTGTTCTGGCCCTACAGGAAACAGAGTAGAGTAGAAGAGTGCTCTTTTCTCAAAAGCAGAGTGTGTTTCTTGTAAGGCGAGCTAGTGTTTGTTTCTCAGTCCTAAATGGAGTTGAATCACATGCAGTTTTTGGTCCTACCAGCAAGAGTTGTTTTCTGTTAAGGAAAGTCACTATTGCGCTCCCATTCCCATACTCAGTGCAAATAGCACTCGCGTCTGTTCCCAGCAAGTATAGTGTATTGGACTGAAGAGGAACTTCTGTTCTTGTCAGTTTCCTAAGCAGAGTTGAACTAGATATGACCCGTGTGTGTAGGAAGCACAGTTCTTTTGTTCTGAGCAAACTCACTGTTCGGACCCCATAGGAAACCCAGTAGAGTGGAAGAGTGCTGTTTTCTCAAAAGCAGAGTGTGTTTCTTATAAGGCGGGCTAGTATTTGTTTCTCAGTCCTAAACGGAGTTGTGTCACATGCAGTTTCTGCTCGTATGAGCAAGAGTTGTTTTCTGGTAAGAAGAGTCACTATTGCACTCCCACTGCCATACACACTGCAAAAAGCACTCATGTCTATTCCCAGCAGTACAGTGTATTGGACTGAAGAGGAGCTACTGTTCTTTTCAGTTTCCTAAGCAGAGTTGAACTAGATACGGCCCGTGTGTGTAGGAAGCACAGTTCTTTTGTTCTGAGCAAGCTCACTGTTCTGACTCTACAGGAAACACAGTGGAGTAGAAGAGTGCTCTTTTCTCAAAAGCAGAGTGTGTTTCTTGTAAGGAGAGCTAGCGTTTGTTTCCCAGTCCTAAATGGAGTTGAATCACATGCAGTTTCTATTCCTATGAGCAAGAGTTGTTTTCTGGTAAGGAAAGTCACTATTGCGCTCCCATTGCCATACACAGTGCAAATGGCACTCGCGTCTGTTACGAGCAAGTACAGTGTATTGGACTGAAGAGGAGCTACAGTTCTTGTCAATTTCCTAAGCAGAGTTGAACTAGATATGGCCCATGTGAGTAGGAAGCACAGTTCATTTGTTCTGAGTAAGCTCACTGTTCTGGCCCTATAGGAAACACAGTAGAGTAGAAGAGTGCTCTTTTCTCAAAAGCAGAGTGTGTTTCTTGTATTGCGAGCTAACGTTTGTTTCCCAGTCCTAAATGGAGTTGAATCACATGCAGGATCTGGTCCTACAAGCAAGAGTTGTTTTCTGGTAAGAAGAGTCACTATTGTACTCCCATTGCCATACACAGTGCAAATAGCACTCGCTTCTGCTTCCAGCAAGTACAGGGTATTGGACTGAAGAGGAGCTACTGTTCTTGTCAGTTTCCTAAGCAGAGTTGAACTAGATATGGCCCGTGTGTGTAGGAAGCACACAGTTTTTTTGTTCTGAGCAAGCTCACTGTTCGGACCCCTTAGGAAACACAGCAGAGTAGAAGAGTGCACTTTTCTCAAAAGCAGAGTGTGTTTCTTGTAAGGCGAGCTAGCGTTTGTTTCCCAGTCCTAAATGAGGTTGAATCACATGCAGTTTCTGGTCCTAGGAGCAAGAGTTGTTTTCTGGTAAGGAAAGTCACTATTGTGCTCCCATTGCCATACACAGTGAAAATAGCACTCGCGTCTGTTCCCAGCAAGTACACTGTATTGGACTGAAGAGGAGCTACTATTCTTGTCAGTTTCCTAAGCAGAGTTGAACTAGATATGGCCCGTGTGTGTAGGAAGCACACAGTTGTTTTGTTCTGAGCAAGCTCACTGTTCGGACCCCATAGGAAACCCAGTGAGTAGAAGAGTGCTCTTTTCTCAAAAGCAGAGTCTGTTTCTTGTAAGGCGAGCTAGCGTTTGTTTCCCAGTCCTAAATGGGGTTGAATCACATGCAGTTTCTGGTCCTAGGAGCAAGAGATGTTTTCTGGTAAGGAAAGTCACTATTGTGCTCCCATTGCCATACACAGTGCAAATAGCACTCGCGTCTGTTCCCAGCAAGTATAGTGTATTGGACTGAAGAGGAGCTACTGTTCTTGTCAGTTTCCTAAGCAGAGTTGAACTAGATATGGCCCGTGTGTGTAGGAAGCACACTTCTTTTGTTTTTAGCAAGCTCACTGTTCTGGCCCTATAGGAAACACAGTACAGTAGAAGAGTGCTCTTTTCTCAAAAGCAGTGTGTTTCTTGTAAGGCGAGCATGCGTTTGTTTCCCAGTCCTAAATGAGGTTGAATCACATGCAGTATCTGGTCCTACGAGCAAGAGTTGTTTTCTGGTAAGAAGAGTCACTATGCGTTCCCATTGCCATACACAGTGCAAATTGCACTCTCTTCTGTTCCAGCAAGTACAGTATATTGGACTGAAGAGGAGCTACTGTTCTTGTCAGTTTTTTAAGCAGAGTTGAACTAGATATGGCCCGTGTGTGGAGGAAGCACAGTTCTTTTGTTGTGAGCCAGCTCACTGTTCTGGCCCTACAGGAAACACAGTAGAGTAGAAGAGTGCTCTTTTCTCAAAAGCAGAGTGTGTTTCTTGTAAGGCGAGCTAGTGTTTGTTTCTCAGTCCAAAATGGAGTTGAATCACATGCAGTTTTTGGTCCTACCAGCAAGAGTTGTTTTCTGTTAAGGAAAGTCACTATGGCGCTCCCATTCCCATACACAGTGCAAATAGCACTTGCGTCTGTTCCCAGCAAGTATAGTGTATTGGACTGAGGAGGAGCTTCTGTTCTTGTCAGTTTCCTTTGCAGAGTTGAACTAGATATGACCCGTGTGTGTAGGAAGCACAGTTCTTTTGTTCTGAGCAAACTCACTGTTCGGACCCCATAGGAAACCCAGTAGAGTAGAAGAGTGCTCTTTTCTCAAAAGCAGAGTATGTTTCTTGTCCGGCGGGCTAGTGTTTGTTTCTCAGTCCTAAACGGAGTTGTGTCACATGAAGTTTCTGCTCTTATGAGCAAGAGTTGTTTTCTGGTAAGAAGAGTCACTATTGCACTCCCACTGCAATACACACTGCAAAAAGCACTCATGTCTATTCCCAGCAGTACATTGTATTGGACTGAAGAGGAGCTACTGTTCTTTTCAGTTTCCTAAGCAGAGTTGAACTAGATATGGCCCGTGTGTGTAGGAAGCACAGTTCTTTTGTTCTGAGCAAGCTCACTGTTCTGGCTCTACAGGAAACACAGTGGAGTAGAAGAGTGCTCTTTTCTCAAAAGCAGAGTGTGTTTCTTGTAAGGAGAGCTAGCGTTTGTTTCCCAGTCCTAAATGGAGTTGAATCACATGCAGGATCTGGTCCTATGAGCAAGAGTTGTTTTCTGGTAAGAAGAGTCACTATTGCGCTCCCATTGCCATACACAGTGCAAATGGCACTCGTGTCTGTTACCAGCAAGTACAGTGTATTGGACTGAAGAGGAGCTACTGTTCTTGTCAATTTCCTAAGCAGAGTTGAACTAGATATGGCCAATGTGAGTAGAAAGCACAGTTCATTTGTTCTGAGTAAGCTCGCTGTTCGGACCCCATAGGAAACACATTAGAGTAGATGAGTGCTCTTTTCTCAAAAGGAGATTGTGTTTCTTGTAAGTCGAACTAGCGTTTGTTTCCCAGTCCTAAATGGAGTTAAATCCCATGCAGTTCCTGGTCCTACGAGCAAGAGTTGTTTTCTGGTAAGAAGAGTCTTTTTGTGCTCCCATTGTGATACACAGTGCAAATAGCACTCGCCTCTGTTCCCAGCAAGTACAGTGTATTGGACTGAAGAGGAGCTACTGTTCTTGTCAGTTTCCTAAGCAGAGTTGAACTAGATATGGCCCGTGTGTGTAGGAAGCACAAGTCTTTTGTTCTGAGCAAGCTCACTGTTCTGGCCCTATAGGAAACACAGTAGAGTAGAAGAGTGCACTTTTCTCAAAAGCAGAGTGTGTTTCTTGTAAGGCAAGCTAGCTTTTGTTTCCCAGTCCTAAATGGAGTTGAATCACATGCAGTTTCTGGTCCTAAGAGCAAGAGTTGTTTTCTGGTAAGAAGAGTCACTATTGCCTTCCCATTGAGATACACAGTGCAAATAGCACTCGCCTCTGTTCGCAGCAAGTACAGTGTATTGGACTGAAGAGGAGCTACTGTTCTTGTCAGTTTCCTAAGCAGAGTTGAACTAGATATGGCCCGTGTGTGTAGGAAGCACAATTCTTTTGTTCTTAGCAAGCTCACTCTTCTGGCCCTATAGGAAACACAGTAGAGTAGAAGAGTGCTCTTTTCTCAAAAGCAGAGTGTGTTTCTTGTAAGGCGAGCTAACGTTTGTTTCCCAGTCCTAAATGGAGTTGAATCACATGCAGGATCTGGTCCTACGAGCAAGAGTTGTTTTCTGGTAAGTAGAGTCACTATTGTACTCCCATTGCCATACACAGTGCAAATAGCACTCGCTTCATCTTCCAGCAAGTACAGGGTATTGGACTGAAGAGGAGCTACTGTTCTTGTCAGTTTCCTAAGCAGAGTTGAACTAGATATGGCCCGTGTGTGTAGGAAGCACACAGTTCTTTTGTTCTGAGCAAGCTCACTGTTCGGACCTCTTAGGAAACACAGCAGAGTAGAAGAGTGCACTTTTCTCAAAAGCAGAGTGTGTTTCTTGTAAGGCGAGCTAGCGTTTGTTTCCCAGTCCTAAATGGAGTTGAATCACATGCAGTTTCTGGTTTTAGGAGCAAGAGTTGTTTTCTGGTAAGGAAAGTCACTATTGCGCTCCCATTGCCATACACAGTGAAAATAGCACTCGCGTCTCTTCCCAGCAAGTATAGTGTATTGGACTAAAGAGGAGCTTCTGTACTTGTCAGTTTCCTAAGCAGAGTTGAACTAGATATGGCCCGTGTGTGGAGGAAGCACAGTTCTTTTATTCTGAGCAAGCTCACTGTTCTGGCCCTACAGAAAACACAGTAGAGTAGAAGAGTGTTCTTTTCTCAAAAGCAGAGTGTGTTTCTTCTAAGGCGAGCTAGCGTTTTTTTCCCAGTCCTAAATGGAGTTGAATCACATGCAGTTTTTGGTCCTATGAGCAAGAGTTGTTTTCTGTTAATTAAAGTCACTATTGTGCTCCCATTGCCATACACAGTGCAAATAGCACTCGCGTCTGTTCCCAGCAAGTACACTGTATTGGACTGAAGAGGAGCTACTATTCTTGTCAGTTTCCTAAGCAGAGTTGAACTAGATATGGCCCGTGTGTGTAGGAAGCACACAGTTGTTTTGTTCTGAGGAAGCTCACTGTTCGGACCCCATAGGAAACCCAGTGAGTAGAAGAGTGCTCTTTTCTCAAAAGCAGAGTGTGTTTCTTGTAAGGCGAGCTAGCGTTTTTTTCCCAGTCCTAAATGGGGTTGAATCACATGCAGTTTCTGGTCCTAGGAGCAAGAGTTGTTTTCTGGTAAGGAAAGTCACTATTGTGCTCCCATTGCCATACACAGTGCAAATAGCACTCGTGTCTGTTCCCAGCAAGTATAGTGTATTGGATTGAAGAGGAGCTACTGTTCTTGTCAGTTTCCTAAGCAGAGTTGAACTAGATATGGCCCGTGTGTGTAGGAAGCACACTTCTTTTGTTTTTAGCAAGCTCACTGTTCTGGCCCTATAGGAAACACAGTACAGTAGAAGAGTGCTCTTTTTTCAAAAGCAGTGTGTTTCTTGTAAGGCGAGCAAGCGTTTGTTTCCCAGTCCTAAATGAGTTTGTATCCCATGCAGTTTCTGGTCCTAGGAGCAAGAGTTGTTTTCTGGTAAGAAGAGTCACTCTTGCGCTCCCATTGCCATACACAGTGCAAATAGCACTCACGTCTGTTCCCAGCAAGTACAGTGTATTGGACTGAATAGGAGCTACTGTTCTTGTCAGTTTCCTAAGCAGAGTTGAACTAGATATGGCCCGTGTGTGTAGGAAGCACCGTTCTTTTGTTCAGAGCAAGCTCACTGTTCGGACCACATAGGAAACACAGTAGAGTAGAAGAGTGCTCTTTTCTCAAAAGCAGAGTGTGTTTCTTGTAAGGCGAGCTAGTGTTTGTTTCCCAGTCAGAAATGGAGTTGAATCCCATGCAGTTTCTAGTCCTATGAGCAAGAGTTGTTTTCTGGAAAGAAGAGTCACTATTGCGCTCCCATTGCCATACACAGTGCAAATAGCACTCGCGTGTGTTCCCAGCAAGTATAGTGTATTAGACTGAAGAGGAGCTTCTGTTCTTGTCAATTTCCTAAGCAGAGTTGAACTAGATATGGCCCGTGTGTGTAGGAAACACAGTTCTTTTGTTCTGAGCAAACTCACTGTTCGGACCCCATAGTAAATCCAGTAGAGTAGAAGAGTGCTCTTTTCTCAAAAGCAGAGTATGTTTCTTGTAAGGCGAGCTAGTGTTTGTTTCCCAGTCCTAAATGGAGTTGAATCACTAGCAGTTTCTGGTTTTACGAGCAAGAGTTGTTTTCTGGTAAGGAAAGACACTATTGCGCTCCCATTGCCATACACAGTTCAAATAGCACTCATGTCTGTTCCCAACTAGTACAGTGTATTGGACTGAAGAGGAGCTACTGTTCTTGTCAGTTTCCTAAGCAGAGTTGAACTAGATATGGCCCGTGTGTGGAGGAAGTACAATTCTTTTGTTCTGAGCAAGCTCACTGTTTGGAACCCATAGGAAACACAGTAGAGTAGAAGAGTGCCCTTTTCTCAAAAGCAGCGTGTGTTTCTTGTAAGGCGAGCTAGTGTTTGTTTCCCAGTTAGAAATGGAGTTGAATCACATGCAGTTTTTGGTCCAATGAGCAAGAGTTGTTTTTGGTAAGAAGAGTCACTATTGCGCTCCCATTGCCATACACAGTGCAAATAGCACTCACTTCTGTTCCAGCAAGTACAGTATATTGGACTGAAGAGGAGCTACTGTTCTTTTCAGTTTTTTAAGCAGAGTTGAACTAGATATGGCCCGTGTGTGGAGGAAGCACAGTTCTTTTGTTGTGAGCCAGCTCACTGTTCTGGCCCTACAGGAAACACAGTAGAGTAGAAGAGTGCTCTTTTCTCAAAAGCAGAGTGTGTTTCTTGTAAGGCGAGCTAGTGTTTGTTTCTCAGTCCTAAATGGAGTTGAATCACATGCAGTTTTTGGTCCTACCAGCAAGAGTTGTTTTCTGTTAAGGAAAGTCACTATGGCGCTCCCATTCCCATACTCAGTGCAAATAGCACTCGCGTCTGTTCCCAGCAAGTATAGTGTATTGGACTGAAGAGGAACTTCTGTTCTTGTCAGTTTCCTAAGCAGAGTTGAACTAGATATGACCCGTGTGTGTAGGAAGCACAGTTCTTTTGTTCTGAGCAAACTCACTGTTCGGACCCCATAGGAAACCCAGTAGAGTAGAAGAGTGCTCTTTTCTCAAAAGCAGAGTATGTTTCTTGTAAGGCGGGCTAGTGTTTGTTTCTCAGTCCTAAACGGAGTTGTGTCACATGCAGTTTCTGCCCGTATGAGCAAGAGTTGTTTTCTGGTAAGAAGAGTCACTATTGCACTCCCACTGCAATACACACTGCAAAAAGCACTCATGTCTATTCCCAGCAGTACAGTGTATTGGACTGAAGAGGAGCTACTGTTCTTGTAAGTTTCCTAAGCAGAGTTGAACTAGATATGGCCCGTGTGTGTAGGAAGCACAGTTCTTTCATTATGAGCATGCTCACTGCTCTGGCCCTGTAGGAAATCCAGTAGAGTAGAAGAGTGCTCTTTTCTCAAAAGCAGAGTGTGTTTTTTGTAAGGCGAGCTAGTGTTTGTTTCCCAGTCCTAAATGGAGTTGAATCACATTCAGTATTTGGTCCTACCAGCAAGAGTTGTTTTCTGGTAAGGAAAGTCACTATTGCGCTCCCATTCCCATACACAGTGCAAATAGCACTCGCGTCTGTTCCCAGCAAGTATAGTGTATTGGACTGAAGAGGAGCTACTGTTCTTGTCAGTTTCCTAAGCAGAGTTGAACTAGATATGGCTCGTGTGTGTAGGAAGCACAGTTCTTTTGTTCTGAGCAAGCTCACTGTTCTGGCCCTACAGGAAACACAGTAGAGTAGAAGAGTGCTCTTTTCTCAAAAGCAGAGTTTTTTTCTTGTTAGCCGAGCTAGCGTTTGTTTCCCAGTTCTAAATGGTGTTGAATCACATGCAGCTTCTATTCCTTTTAGCAAGAGTTGTTTTCTGGTAAGAAGAGTCACTATTGTGCTCCCATTGCCATACAAAGTGCAAATAGCACTCGCGTCTGTTCCCAGCAAGTACACTGTATTGGACTGAAGAAGAGCTACTGTTCTTGTCAGTTTCCTAAGCAGAGTTGAACTAGATATGGCGCATGTGAGTAGGAAGCACAGTTCATTTATTCTGAGCAAGCTCACTGTTCGGACCCCATAGGAAACACAGTAGAGTAGAAGAGTGCTCTTTTCTCAAAAGCAAATTTTGTTTCTTGGAAGGCGAACTAGTGTTTGTTTCCCAGTCCTAAATGGAGTTGAATCACATGCAGTATCTGGTCCTACGAGAAAGAGTTGTTTTCTTGTAAGAAGAGTCACTATTGCGCACCCATTGCCATACACAGTGCAAATAGCACTAGCTTCTGCTTCCACCAAGTACAGTGTTTTGGACTGAAGAGGAGCTAATGTTCTTGTCAGTTTCCTAAGCAGAGTTGAACTAGATATGCACCGTGTGTGTAGGAAGCACATTTCTTTTGTTCTGAGCAAGCTCACTGTTGGACCCCATAGGAAACCCAGTAGAGTAGAAGAGTACTCTTTTCTCAAAACCAGAGTGTGTTTCTAGTAAGGCGAGCTAGCGTTTGTTTCCCAGTCCTAAATGGTGTTGAATCACATACAATTTCTGGTCCTACGAGGAAGAGTTGTTTTCTGGTAAGGAAAGTCACTATTGCGCTCCCAATGCCATACACAGTGAAAATAGCACTCACGTCTGTTCCCAGCAAGTACAGTGTATTGGACTGAAGAGGAGCTACTGTTCTTGTCAGTTTCCTAAGCAGAGTTGAACTAGATATAGCCCATGTGTGTAGGAAGCACAGTTCTTTTGTTCCTAGCAAGCTCACTTTTCAGACCCCATAGGAAACACACTAGAGTAGAAGTGTACTCTTTTCTAAAAAGCACAGTGTGTTTCTTGTAAGGCGAGCTAGGGTTTGTTTACCAGTCTGAAATGGAGTTGAATCCCATGCAGTTTCTGGTCCTACGAGCAAGAGTTGTTTTCTGGTAAGAAGAGTCACTATTGTGCTCCCATTGCCATACACAGTGCAAATAGCACTCACGTCTGTTCCAGCAAGTACAGTGTATTGGACTGAAGAGGAGCTACTGTTCTTGTCAGTTTCCTAAGCAGAGTTGAACTAGATATGGCCCGTGTGTGGAGGAAGCACAGTTCTTTTGTTGTGAGCAAGCTCACTGTTCTGGCCCTACAGGAAACACAGTAGAGTAGAAGAGTGCTCTTTTCTCAAAAGCAGAGTGTGTTTCTTGTAAGGCGAGCTAGTGTTTGTTTCCCCGTCCTAAATGGAGTTGAATCACATGCAGTTTTTGTTCCTACCAGCAAGAGTGGTTTTCTGTTAAAGAAGAGTCACTATTGCGCTCCCATTGCCATACACAGTGCAAATAGCACTCGAATTTGTTAACAGCAAGTACAGTGTATTGGACTGAAGAGGAGCTACTATTCTTGTCAGTTTTCTAAGCAGAGTTGAACTAGATATGGCCCGTGTGTGTAGGAAGCACAGTTCTTTTGTTTTGAGCAAGCTCACTGTTCGGAACCCATAGGAAACACAGTAGAGTAGAAGAGTGCCCTTTTATCAAAAGCAGAGTGTGTTTCTTGTAAGGCGAGCTAGCGTTTGTTTCCCAGACCTAAATGGAGTTGAATCACATGCAGTTTCTGGTCCTATGAGCAAGAATTGTTTTCTGGTAACAAGAGTCACTATTGCACTCCCATTGAGATACACAGTGCAAATAGCACTCGCGTCTGTTCCCAGCAAGTACAGTGTATTGGACTGAGGAGGAGCCACTGTTCTTGTCAGTTTCCTAAGCAGAGTTGAACAATATATGGCCCGTGTGCGTAGGAAGCACAGTTCTTTTGTTCTGAGCAAGCTCACTCTTCGGACCCCATAGGAAACCCAGTAGAGTAGAAGTGTGCTCTTCTCTCAAAAGCAGAGTGTGTTTCTTGTAAGGCGAGCTAGTGTTTGTTTCGCAGTCAGAAATGGAGTTGAATCCCATGCAGTTTCTGGTCCTATGAGCAAGAGTTGTTTTCTGGTAAGAAGAGTCACTATTGCGCTCCCATTGCCATACACAGTGCAAATAGCACTCACGTCTGTTCCCAGCAAGTATAGTGTATTGGACTGAAGAGGAGCTTCTGTTCTTGTCAGTTTCCTAAGCAGAGTTGAACTAGATAAGGCCCGTGTGTGTAGGAAGCAAAGTTCTTTTGTTCTGAGCAAACTCACTGTTCGGACCCCATAGGAAACCATGTAGAGAAGAGTGCTCTTTTCTCAAAAGCAGAGTATGTTTCTTGTAAGGTGAGCTAGTGTTTGTTTCCCAGTCCTAAATGGAGTTGAATCACATGCAGTTTTTGGTCCTAACAGCAAGAGTTGTTTTCTGTTAAGGAAAGTCACTATTTCGCTCCCATTCCCATACACAGTGCAAATAGCACTCGCGTCTGTTCCCAGCAAGTATAGTGTATTGGACTGAAGAGGAGCTTCTGTTCTTGTCAGTTTCCTAAGCAGAGTTGAACTAGATATGACCCGTGTGTGTAGGAAGCACAGTTCATTTGTTCTGAGCAAGCTCACTGTTCGGACCCCATAGGAAACACAGTAGAGTTGAAGAGTGCTCTTTTCTCAAAAAAATTGTGTTTCTTGTAAGGCGAACTAGCGTTTGTTTCCCAGTCCTAAATGGAGTTGAATCCCATGCAGTATCTGGTCCTACGAGCAAGAGTTGTTTTCTGGTAAGAAGAGTCACTATTGTACTCCCATTAACATACACAGTGCAAATAGCACTAGCTTCTGCTTCCAGCAAGTACAGTGTATTGGACTGAAGAGTAGCTAACGTTTTTGTCAGTTTCCTAAGCAGAGTTGAACTAGATATGCCCCCTGTGTTAAGGAAGCACATTTCTTTTGTTCTGAGCAAGCTCACGATTCGGACCCCATAGGAAATCCAGTAGAGTAGAAGAGAACTCTTTTCTCAAAAGCAGAGTGTGTTTCTTGTAAGGCGAGCTAGCGTTTGTTTCTCAGTCCTAAATGGAGTTGAATCACATACAATTTTTGGTCCTACGAGCAAGAGTTGTTTTCTGGTAAGGAAAGTCACTATTGCACTCCCATTGCCATACACAGTGAAAATAGCACTCACGTCTGTTCCCAGCAAGTACAGTGTATTGGACTGAAGAGGAGCTACTGTTCTTGTCAGTTTCCTAAGCAGAGTTGAACTAGATAAGGCCCGTGTTTGGAGGAAGCACAGTTCTTTTGTTGTGAGCCAGCTCACTGTTCTGGCCCTACAGGAAACACAGTAGAATAGAAGAGTGCTCTTTTCTCAAATGCAGAGTGTGTTTCTTGTATGGCGAGCTAGTGTTTGTTTCCAAGTCCTAAATGGAGTTGAATCACATGCAGTTTTTGGTACTACCAGCAAGAGTTGTTTTCTGTTAAAGAAAGTCACTATTGCGCTCCCATTCCCATACACAGTGCAAATAGCACTCACGTCTGTTCCCAGCAAGTATAGTGTATTGGACTTAAGAAGAGCTTCTGTTCTTGTCAGTTTCCTAAGCAGAGTTGAACTCGATATGGCCCGTGTGTGTAGGAAGCACAGTTCTTTTGTTCTGAGCAAGCTCACTGTTCTGGCCCTATTGGAAACTCAGTAGCGTAGAAGAGTGCTCTTTTCTCAAAAGCAGAGTGTGTTTCTTGTAAGGCGAGCTAGCGTTTGTTTCCCAGTCCTAAATGGAGTTGAATCACATGCAGTTTTTGATCCTACGAGCAAGAGTTGCTTTCTGGTAAGAAGAGTCACTATTGTGCTCCCATTGCCATACACAGTGCATATGGCACTCGCGTCTGTTCCCAGCAAGTACAGTGTATTGGACTGAAGAGGAGCTACTGTTCTTGTCAGTTTCCTAAGCAGAGTTGAACTAGATATGGCCCATGTGAGTAGGAAGCACTGTTCATTTGTTCTGAGCAAGCTCACTGTTCGGACCCCATAGGAAACACATTAGAGTAGAAGAGTGCACTTTTCTCAAAAGCAGAGTGTGTTTCTTGTAAGTCGAACTAGCGTTTGTTTCCCAGTCCTAAATGGAGTTGAATCCCATGCAGTTTCTGGTCCTACGAGCAAGAGTTGTTTTCTGGTAACAAGAGTCACTATTGCGCTCTCATTGTGATACACAGGGCAAATAGCACTCGCCTCTGTTCCCAGCAAGTACAGTGTATTGGACTGAAGAGGACCTACTGTTCTTGTCAGTTTCTGGTCCTACGATCACGAGTTGTTTTCTGGTAAGAAGAGTCACTATTGTACTCCCATTGCCATACACAGTGCAAATAGCACTCGCTTCTGCTTCCAGCAAGTATAGGGTATTGGACTGAAGAGTGGCTACTGTTCTTGTCAGTTTCCTAAGCAGAGTTGAACTAGATATCGCCCGTGTGTGTAGGAAGCACAGTTCTTTTGTTCTGAGCAAGCTCACTCTTCAGAACCCATAGGAAACACAGTAGAGTAGAAGAGGGCCCTTTTCTCAAAAGCAGAGTGTGTTTCATGTAAGGCGAGCTAGCGTTTGTTTCCCAGACCTAAATGGAGTTGAATCACATGCAGTTTCTGGTCCTATGAGCAAGAATTGTTTTCTGGTAACAAGAGTCACTATTGCACTCCCATTGAGATACACAGTGCAAATAGCACTCGCGTCTGTTCCCAGCAAGTACAGTGTATTGGACTGAGGAGGAGCCACTGTTCTTGTCAGTTTCCTAAGCAGAGTTGAACAATATATGGCCCGTGTGTGTAGGAAGCACAGTTCTTTTGTTCTGAGCAAGCTCACTCTTCGGACCCCATAGGAAACCCAGTAGAGTAGAAGTGTGCTCTTCTCTCAAAAGCAGAGTGTGTTTCTTGTAAGGCGAGCTAGTGTTTGTTTCGCAGTCAGAAATGGAGTTGAATCCCATGCAGTTTCTGGTCCTATGAGCAAGAGTTGTTTTCTGGTAAGAAGAGTCACTATTGCGCTCCCATTGCCATACACAGTGCAAATAGCACTCACGTCTGTTCCCAGCAAGTATAGTGTATTGGACTGAAGAGGAGCTTCTGTTCTTGTCAGTTTCCTAAGCAGAGTTGAACTAGATAAGGCCCGTGTGTGTAGGAAGCAAAGTTCTTTTGTTCTGAGCAAACTCACTGTTCGGACCCCATAGGAAACCATGTAGAGAAGAGTGCTCTTTTCTCAAAAGCAGAGTATGTTTCTTGTAAGGTGAGCTAGTGTTTGTTTCCCAGTCCTAAATGGAGTTGAATCACATGCAGTTTTTGGTCCTACCAGCAAGAGTTGTTTTCTGTTAAGGAAAGTCACTATTTCGCTCCCATTCCCATACACAGTGCAAATAGCACTCGCGTCTGTTCCCAGCAAGTATAGTGTATTGGACTGAAGAGGAGCTTCTGTTCTTGTCAGTTTCCTAAGCAGAGTTGAACTAGATATGACCCGTGTGTGTAGGAAGCACAGTTCATTTGTTCTGAGCAAGCTCACTGTTCGGACCCCATAGGAAACACAGTAGAGTTGAAGAGTGCTCTTTTCTCAAAAAAATTGTGTTTCTTGTAAGGCGAACTAGCGTTTGTTTCCCAGTCCTAAATGGAGTTGAATCCCATGCAGTATCTGGTCCTACGAGCAAGAGTTGTTTTCTGGTAAGAAGAGTCACTATTGTACTCCCATTAACATACACAGTGCAAATAGCACTAGCTTCTGCTTCCAGCAAGTACAGTGTATTGGACTGAAGAGTAGCTAACGTTTTTGTCAGTTTCCTAAGCAGAGTTGAACTAGATATGCCCCCTGTGTTAAGGAAGCACATTTCTTTTGTTCTGAGCAAGCTCACGATTCGGACCCCATAGGAAATCCAGTAGAGTAGAAGAGAACTCTTTTCTCAAAAGCAGAGTGTGTTTCTTGTAAGGCGAGCTAGCGTTTGTTTCTCAGTCCTAAATGGAGTTGAATCACATACAATTTTTGGTCCTACGAGCAAGAGTTGTTTTCTGGTAAGGAAAGTCACTATTGCACTCCCATTGCCATACACAGTGAAAATAGCACTCACGTCTGTTCCCAGCAAGTACAGTGTATTGGACTGAAGAGGAGCTACTGTTCTTGTCAGTTTCCTAAGCAGAGTTGAACTAGATAAGGCCCGTGTTTGGAGGAAGCACAGTTCTTTTGTTGTGAGCCAGCTCACTGTTCTGGCCCTACAGGAAACACAGTAGAATAGAAGAGTGCTCTTTTCTCAAATGCAGAGTGTGTTTCTTGTAAGGCGAGCTAGTGTTTGTTTCCAAGTCCTAAATGGAGTTGAATCACATGCAGTTTTTGGTACTACCAGCAAGAGTTGTTTTCTGTTAAAGAAAGTCACTATTGCGCTCCCATTCCCATACACAGTGCAAATAGCACTCACGTCTGTTCCCAGCAAGTATAGTGTATTGGACTTAAGAAGAGCTTCTGTTCTTGTCAGTTTCCTAAGCAGAGTTGAACTCGATATGGCCCGTGTGTGTAGGAAGCACAGTTCTTTTGTTCTGAGCAAGCTCACTGTTCTGGCCCTATTGGAAACTCAGTAGCGTAGAAGAGTGCTCTTTTCTCAAAAGCAGAGTGTGTTTCTTGTAAGGCGAGCTAGCGTTTGTTTCCCAGTCCTAAATGGAGTTGAATCACATGCAGTTTTTGATCCTACGAGCAAGAGTTGCTTTCTGGTAAGAAGAGTCACTATTGTGCTCCCATTGCCATACACAGTGCATATGGCACTCGCGTCTGTTCCCAGCAAGTACAGTGTATTGGACTGAAGAGGAGCTACTATTCTTGTCAGTTTTCTAAGCAGAGTTGAACTAGATATGGCCCGTGTGTGTAGGAAGCACAGTTCTTTTGTTTTGAGCAAGCTCACTGTTCGGAACCCATAGGAAACACAGTAGAGTAGAAGAGTGCCCTTTTATCAAAAGCAGAGTGTGTTTCTTGTAAGGCGAGCTAGCGTTTGTTTCCCAGACCTAAATGGAGTTGAATCACATGCAGTTTCTGGTCCTATGAGCAAGAATTGTTTTCTGGTAACAAGAGTCACTATTGCACTCCCATTGAGATACACAGTGCAAATAGCACTCGCGTCTGTTCCCAGCAAGTACAGTGTATTGGACTGAGGAGGAGCCACTGTTCTTGTCAGTTTCCTAAGCAGAGTTGAACAATATATGGCCCGTGTGCGTAGGAAGCACAGTTCTTTTGTTCTGAGCAAGCTCACTCTTCGGACCCCATAGGAAACCCAGTAGAGTAGAAGTGTGCTCTTCTCTCAAAAGCAGAGTGTGTTTCTTGTAAGGCGAGCTAGTGTTTGTTTCGCAGTCAGAAATGGAGTTGAATCCCATGCAGTTTCTGGTCCTATGAGCAAGAGTTGTTTTCTGGTAAGAAGAGTCACTATTGCGCTCCCATTGCCATACACAGTGCAAATAGCACTCACGTCTGTTCCCAGCAAGTATAGTGTATTGGACTGAAGAGGAGCTTCTGTTCTTGTCAGTTTCCTAAGCAGAGTTGAACTAGATAAGGCCCGTGTGTGTAGGAAGCAAAGTTCTTTTGTTCTGAGCAAACTCACTGTTCGGACCCCATAGGAAACCATGTAGAGAAGAGTGCTCTTTTCTCAAAAGCAGAGTATGTTTCTTGTAAGGTGAGCTAGTGTTTGTTTCCCAGTCCTAAATGGAGTTGAATCACATGCAGTTTTTGGTCCTACCAGCAAGAGTTGTTTTCTGTTAAGGAAAGTCACTATTTCGCTCCCATTCCCATACACAGTGCAAATAGCACTCGCGTCTGTTCCCAGCAAGTATAGTGTATTGGACTGAAGAGGAGCTTCTGTTCTTGTCAGTTTCCTAAGCAGAGTTGAACTAGATATGACCCGTGTGTGTAGGAAGCACAGTTCATTTGTTCTGAGCAAGCTCACTGTTCGGACCCCATAGGAAACACAGTAGAGTTGAAGAGTGCTCTTTTCTCAAAAAAAATTGTGTTTCTTGTAAGGCGAACTAGCGTTTGTTTCCCAGTCCTAAATGGAGTTGAATCCCATGCAGTATCTGGTCCTATGAGCAAGAGTTGTTTTCTGGTAAGAAGAGTCACTATTGTACTCCCATTAACATACACAGTGCAAATAGCACTAGCTTCTGCTTCCAGCAAGTACAGTGTATTGGACTGAAGAGTAGCTAACGTTTTTGTCAGTTTCCTAAGCAGAGTTGAACTAGATATGCCCCCTGTGTTAAGGAAGCACATTTCTTTTGTTCTGAGCAAGCTCACGATTCGGACCCCAAAGGAAATCCAGTAGAGTAGAAGAGAACTCTTTTCTCAAAAGCAGAGTGTGTTTCTTGTAAGGCGAGCTAGCGTTTGTTTCTCAGTCCTAAATGGAGTTGAATCACATACAATTTTTGGTCCTACGAGCAAGAGTTGTTTTCTGGTAAGGAAAGTCACTATTGCACTCCCATTGCCATACACAGTGAAAATAGCACTCACGTCTGTTCCCAGCAAGTACAGTGTATTGGACTGAAGAGGAGCTACTGTTCTTGTCAGTTTCCTAAGCAGAGTTGAACTAGATAAGGCCCGTGTTTGGAGGAAGCACAGTTCTTTTGTTGTGAGCCAGCTCACTGTTCTGGCCCTACAGGAAACACAGTAGAATAGAAGAGTGCTCTTTTCTCAAATGCAGAGTGTGTTTCTTGTATGGCGAGCTAGTGTTTGTTTCCAAGTCCTAAATGGAGTTGAATCACATGCAGTTTTTGGTACTACCAGCAAGAGTTGTTTTCTGTTAAAGAAAGTCACTATTGCGCTCCCATTCCCATACACAGTGCAAATAGCACTCACGTCTGTTCCCAGCAAGTATAGTGTATTGGACTTAAGAAGAGCTTCTGTTCTTGTCAGTTTCCTAAGCAGAGTTGAACTCGATATGGCCCGTGTGTGTAGGAAGCACAGTTCTTTTGTTCTGAGCAAGCTCACTGTTCTGGCCCTATTGGAAACTCAGTAGCGTAGAAGAGTGCTCTTTTCTCAAAAGCAGAGTGTGTTTCTTGTAAGGCGAGCTAGCGTTTGTTTCCCAGTCCTAAATGGAGTTGAATCACATGCAGTTTTTGATCCTACGAGCAAGAGTTGCTTTCTGGTAAGAAGAGTCACTATTGTGCTCCCATTGCCATACACAGTGCATATGGCACTCGCGTCTGTTCCCAGCAAGTACAGTGTATTGGACTGAAGAGGAGCTACTGTTCTTGTCAGTTTCCTAAGCAGAGTTGAACTAGATATGGCCCATGTGAGTAGGAAGCACTGTTCATTTGTTCTGAGCAAGCTCACTGTTCGGACCCCATAGGAAACACATTAGAGTAGAAGAGTGCACTTTTCTCAAAAGCAGAGTGTGTTTCTTGTAAGTCGAACTAGCGTTTGTTTCCCAGTCCTAAATGGAGTTGAATCCCATGCAGTTTCTGGTCCTACGAGCAAGAGTTGTTTTCTGGTAACAAGAGTCACTATTGCGCTCTCATTGTGATACACAGGGCAAATAGCACTCGCCTCTGTTCCCAGCAAGTACAGTGTATTGGACTGAAGAGGACCTACTGTTCTTGTCAGTTTCTGGTCCTACGATCACGAGTTGTTTTCTGGTAAGAAGAGTCACTATTGTACTCCCATTGCCATACACAGTGCAAATAGCACTCGCTTCTGCTTCCAGCAAGTATAGGGTATTGGACTGAAGAGTGGCTACTGTTCTTGTCAGTTTCCTAAGCAGAGTTGAACTAGATATCGCCCGTGTGTGTAGGAAGCACAGTTCTTTTGTTCTGAGCAAGCTCACTCTTCAGAACCCATAGGAAACACAGTAGAGTAGAAGAGGGCCCTTTTCTCAAAAGCAGAGTGTGTTTCATGTAAGGCGAGCTAGCGTTTGTTTCCCAGACCTAAATGGAGTTGAATCACATGCAGTTTCTTGTCCTACGAGCAAGAATTGTTTCCTGGTAACAAGAGTCACTATTGCACTCCCATTGAGATACACAGTGCAAATAGCACTCGCGTCTGTTCCCAGCAAGTACAGTGTATTGGACTGAAGAGGAGCCACTGTTCTTGTCATTTTCCTAAGCAGAGTTGAACTAGATATGTCCCGTGTGTGTAGGAAGCACAGTTCTTTTGTTCTGAGCAAGCTCACTGTTCTGGCAATTTAGGAAACACAGTAGAGTAGAAGAGTGCTCATTTCTCAAAAGCAGAGTGTGTTTCTTGTAAGGTGAGCTAGCTTTTGTTTCCCAGTCCTAAATAGAGTTTAATCACATGCATTTTCTATTCCTATGAGCAAGAGTAGTTTTCTTGTAAGAAGAGTCACTATTGCGTTCCCATTGCCATAGACAGTGCACATGGCACTCGCGTCTGTTCCCAGCA
>NW_026737621.1:0-35988 GCF_949786415.1 Peromyscus eremicus | reverse complement strand
CTAGCTCACTTTACAAGAAACACACTCTGCTTTTGAGAAAAGAGCACTCTTCTACTCTACTGTGTTCCTATAGGGCCAGAACAGTGAGCTTGCTCAGAAAAAAAGAACTGTACTTCCTACACACACGGGCCATATCTAGTTCAACTCTGCTTAGGAAACTGACAAGAACAGTAGCTCCTATTCAGTCCAATACACTGTACTTGCTGGGAAAAGACGCGAGTGCTATTTGCCTTGTGTAGGGCAAAGGGAGCGCAATAGTGACTTTCCTTACCAGAAAATAACTCTTGTTCGTAGGACTAGAAACTGCATGTGATTCAACTCCATTTAGGACTAGGAAACAAACACTAGCTCGCCTTACAAAAACACACTCTGCTTTTGAGAAAAGAGCACTCTTCTACTCTACTGTGTTTCCTATAGGGGCCAGAACAGTGAGCTTGCTCAGAACATAAGAACGGTGCTTCCTACACACACGGGCCATGTCTAGTTGAACTCTGCTTAGGAAACTGACAAGAACAGTAGCTCCTCTCAGTCCGATACACTGTACTTGCTGGGAACAGACGCGAGGAGCTATTTGCACTATGTATGGCAAGGGGAGCACAATAGTGGATTTCCTTACAAGAAAACAACTCTTGCTCTTAGGACCAGAAACTGCATGTGATTCAACTCCATTTAGGACTGGAAAACAAACGCTAGCTTGCCTTACAAGAACACACTCTGCTTTTGAGAAAAGAGCACTCTTCTACTCTACTGTGTTTCCCTATAGGGCCAGAACAGTGAGCTTGCTCAAAACAAAAGAACTGTGCTTCCTACATACGGCCCATACTAGTTCAACTCTGCTTAGGAAACTGACAAGAACAGTAGCTCCTCTTCAGTCCGATACACTGTACTTGCTGGGAACAGACGCGAGTGCTATTTGCACTGTGTATGTCAATGGGAGCACAATAGTGACTTTCCTTACCAGAAAGCAACTCTTGCTCATAGGACCAGAAACTGCATGTGATTCAACTCCATTTAGGACTGGGGACCAAGTGGTAGCTCGCCTTACATGAAACACACTCTGCTATTGAGAAAAGAGCACTCTTCTACTCTACTGTGTTTTCCTATGGGGTCCGAACAGTGAGCTTGCTCAGAACAAAAGAACTGTGCTCCTACACACACGGGCATATCTAGTTCAACTCTGCTTAGGAGACAAACAAGAACAGTAGCTCCTCATTCAGTCCGAAACACTGTACTTGCTGGGAACAGACGCCAGTGCTATTTGTCCTGTGTATGGCAATGGCAGCGCAATAGTGACTCCTCTTACCAGAAAACAACCCTTGCTCGTAGGACGAGAAACTGCATGTGATTCCACTCCATTTAGGACTGGGAAACAAATGCTAGCTCGCCTTACATGAAACACACTCTGCTTTGAGAAAAGAGCACTCTTCTTCTCTACTGTGTTTCCTATTGGCTCCGAACAGTGAGCTTACTTAGAACAAAAGAACTGTGCTTCCTACACACACAGGCCATATAGTTCAACTCTGCTTAGGAAACTGTCAAGAACAGAAGCTCCTCTTCAATCCGATACACTGTACTTGCTGGGAACAGACGCGAGTGCTATTTGCAATGTGTATGGCAATTGGAGCACAATAGTGACTCGTCTTACCAGAAAAAAACTCTTGCTCGTAGACAAAAAACTGCATGTGACTCAACTCCATTTAGGACTGGGAAACAAGCGCTAGCTTGCCTTACAAGAAACACACTCTGCTTTAGAGAAAAGAGCACTCTTCTACTCTACTGTGTTTCCTATGGGGCCAGAGCAGTGAGCTTGCTCAGAACATAAGAACTGTGCTTCCTACACACACGGGCCATATCTAGTTCAACTCTGCTTAGGAAACTGACAAGAACATTAGCACCTCTTCAGTCCAATACACTGTAATTGCTGGGAACAGACGCATGTGCTATTTGCACTGTGTATGGCAATGGGAGCGCAATAGTGACTTTACTTACCAGAAAACAACTCTTGCTCGTAGGACCAGAAACTGCATGTGATTCCACTCCATTTAGGACTGGGAAACAAAACGCTAGCTCGCCTTACAAGAAACACAATCTGCTTTTGAGAAGAGAGCACTCTTCTACTCTACTGTGTTTCAATAGGGCCAGAACAGTGAGCTTGCTCAGAACAAAAGAACTGTGCATCCTACACACGGGCCATAACTAGTTCAACTCTGCTTAGGAAACTGACAAGAACAGTAGCTCCTCTTCAGTCTGATACACTGTACTTGCTGGGAAACAGACGCGAGTGCTATTTGCACTGTGTATGGCAATGGGAGCGCAATAGTGAGTTTCCTTACCAGAAAACAACTCTTGCTCGTAGGACCAGAAACTGCATGTGATTCAACTCCATTTACGACTGGGAAGAAATGCTAGCTCGCCTTACAGGAAACACACTCTGCTTTTGAGAAAGAGCACTCTTCTACTCTACTGTGTTTCCTATTGGCTCCGAACAGTGAGCTTGCTTAGAACAAAAGAACTGTGCTTCCTACACACACAGGACATATCTAGTTCAACTCTGCTTAGGAAACTGACAAGAACAGTAGCTCCTCTTCAGTCCGATACACTGTACTTGCTGGGAACAGACGCGAGTGCTATTTACACTGTGTATGGCAATTGGAGCACAATAGTGACTCGTCTTACCAGAAAAAAACTCTTGCTCGTAGGACAAAAAACTGCATGTGACTCAACTCCATTTAGGACTGGGAAACAAACGCTAGCTCGCCTTACAAGAAACACACTCTGCTTTAGAGAAAAGTGCACTCTTCTACTCTACTGTGTTTCCTATAAGGCCAGAGCAGTGAGCTTGCTCAGAACATAAGAACTGTGCTTCCTACACACACGGGCCATATCTAGTTCAACTCTGCTTAGGAACCTGACAAGAACAGTAGCTCCTCTTCAGTCCAATACAATGTAATTGCTGGGAACAGACGCATGTGCTATTTGCACTGTGTTTGGCAATGGGAGCGCAATAGTGACTTTCCTTACGATAAAACAACTCTTGCTCGTAGGAGCAGAAACTGCATGTGATTCCACTCCATTTAGGACTGGGAAACAAATACTAGCTCGCCTTACAAGAAACACACTCTGCTTTTGAGAAAAGAGCCCTCTTCTACTCTACTGTGTTTCCTATAGGGCCAGAACAGTGAGCTTGCTCAGAACAAAAGAACTGTGCTTCCTACACACGGGCCATAACTAGATCAACTCTGCTTAGGAAACTGAAAAGAACAGTAGCTCCTCTTCAGTCCGATACACTGTACTTGCTGGAAACAAACGCGAGTGCTATTTGCACTGTGTATGGCAATGGGAGCACAATAGTGACTTTCCTTACCAGAAAACAACTCTTGCTCTTAGGACCAGAAACTGCATGTGATTCAACTCCATTTACGACTGGGAAAGAAATGCTAGCTCGCCTTACAAGAAACACACTCTGCTTTTGAGAAAAGAGCACTCTTCTACTCTACTGTGTTTCCAATGGGGTCCGAACAGTGAGCTTGCTCAGAACAAAAGAACTGTGCTTTCTACACACACGGCCATATCTAATTCAACTCTGCTTAGGATACAAACAAGAACAGTAGCTCCTCTTCAGTCCAATACACTGTATTTGCGGGGAACAGACGCGAGTGCTATTTGCACTGTGTATGGCATTGGAGCACAATCGTGACTTGTCTTCCCAGAAAATAACTCTTGCTCGTTGGACAAAAAACTGCATGTGACTCAACTCCATTTAGGACTGGGAAACAAACGCTAGCTCGCCTTCCAAGAAACACACTCTGCTTTTGAGAAAAGAGCACTCTTCTACTCTACTGTGTTTCCTATGTGTTCCGAACAATGAGCTTGCTCAGAACAAAAAAACTGTGCTTCCTACACACACGGCCATATCTAGTTCAAGTCTGCTTAGGAACCTGACAAGAACAGTAGATACTCTTCAGTCCAATACACTGTACTTGCTGAGAACAGACGCCAGTGCTATTTGTCGTGTGTATGGCAATGGCAGCGCAATAGTGACTCTTCTTACCAGAAAACAACTCTTGCTTGTAGGACCAGAAACTGCATGTGATTCAACTCCATTTAGGACTAGGAAACAAACGCTAGCTCGCCTTACAAAAACACACTCTGCTTTTGAGAAAAGAGCACTCTTCTACTCTACTGTGTTTCCTATAGGGCCAGAACAGTGAGCTTGCTCAGAACAAAAGAACTGTGCTTCCTACACACGGGCCATAACTAATTCAACTCTGCTTAGGAAACTGACAAGAACAGTAGATCCTCTTCAGTCCGATACACTGTACTTGCTGGGAAGAGACGCGAGAGCTATTTGCACTATGTATGGCAAGGGGAGCGCAATATTGAATTTCCTTACCAGAAAACAACTCTTGCTCTTAGGACCAGAAACTGCATGTGATTCAACTCCACTTAGGACTGGGAAACAAATGCTAGCTCGCCTTACAAGAACATACTCTGCTTTTGAGAAAAGAGCACTCTTCTACTCTACTGTGTTTCCTATGGTGTCCGAACAGTGAGCTTGCTCAGAACAAAAGAACTGTGCTTCCTACACACACGGCCATATCTAGTTCAATTCTGCTTAGGAACCTGACAAGAACAGTAGATCCTCTTCAGTCCAATACACTGTACTTGCTGGGAACAACCGCCACTGCTTTTTGTCCTGTGTATGGCAAAGGCAGCGCAATAGTGACTCTTCTTACCATAAAACAACTCTTGCTCTTAGGACTAGAAACTGCATGTGATTCAACTCCATTTAGGACTGGGAAACAAACGCTAGCTCGCCTTACAAGAAACACACTCTGCTTTAGAGAAAAGAGCACTCTTCTACTCAACTGTGTTTCCTATAGGGCCAGAACAGAGAGCTTGCTCAAAACAAAAGAACTGTGCTTCCTACATACGGCCCATAACTAGTTCAACTCTGCTTAGGAAACTGACAAGAACAGTAGCTCCTCTTCAGTCCGATACACTGTACTTGCTGGGAACAGACGCGAGTGATATTTGCACTGTGTATGTCAATGGGAGCGCAATAGTGAATTTCCTTACCAGAAAACAAATCTTGCTTGTAGGACCAGAAACTGCATGTGATTCAACTCCTTTTTGGACTGGGGAACAAGTCCTAGCTCGCCTTACATGAAACACACTCTGCTTTTGAGAAAAGAGCACTCTTCTACTCTACTGTGTTTCCTATATGGCCAGAACAGTGAGCTTGGTCAGAACAAAAGAACTGTGCTTCCTACACACGGGCCATAACTAGTTCAACTCTGCTTAGGAAACTGACAAGAACAGTAGCTCCTCTTCAGTCCGAAACACTGTACTTGCTGGGAACAGACGCGAGTGCTATTTGCACTGTGTATGGCAATGGGAGCGCAATAGTGACTTTCCTTACCAGAAAACATCTCTTGCTCATAGGACCAGAAACTGCATGTGGTTCAACTCCATTTAGGACTGGGATACAAATGCTAGCTCGCCTTCCATGAAACACACTCTGCTTTTGAGAAAAGAGCACTCTTCTACTCTACTGTGCTTCCTATGGGGTCCGAACAGTGAGCTTGCTCAGAAGAAAAGAACTGTGCTTCCTACACACACGGACCATATCTAGTTCAACTCTGCTTAGGAAACTGAGAAGAACAGTAGCTCCTCTTCAGTCCAACACACTGTACTTTCTGGGAACAGACGCGAGAGCTATTTGCACTGTGTGGCAATTGGAGCACAATAGTGACTCGTCTTACCAGAAAACAACTCTTGCTCGTAGGACAAAAACCTGCATGTGACTCAACTCCATTTAGGACTGGGAAACAAACGCTAGCTCGCCTTAAAAGAAACACACTCTGCTTTAGAGAAAAGAGCACTCTTCTACTCTGCTGTGTTTCCTATTGGGTCTGAACAGTGTGCTTGCTCAGAACAAAAGAACTGTGCTTCCTACACACACGGCCATAACTAGTTCAATTCTGCTTAGGAACCTGACAAGAACAGTAGATCCGCTTCAGTCCAATACACTGTATTTCCTGGGAACAGACGCCAGTGCTATTTGTCCTGTGTATGGCAATGGCAGCGCAATAGTGACTCTTCTTACCAGAAAACAACTCTTGCTCTTAGGACCAGAAACTGTATGTGATTCAACTCCATTTAGTACTGGAAACCAACGCTAGCTCGCCTTACAAGAACACACTCTGCTTTTGAGAAAAGAGCACTCTTCTACTCTACTGTGTTTCCTATGGTGTCCGAACAGTGAGCTTGCTCAGAACAAAAGAACTGTGCTTCCTACACACACGGCCATATCTAGTTCAATTCTGCTTAGGAACCTGACAAGAACAGTAGATCCTCTTCAGTCCAATACACTGTACTTGCTGGGAACAACCGCCACTGCTTTTTGTCCTGTGTATGGCAAAGGCAGCGCAATAGTGACTCTTCTTACCAGAAAACAACTCTTGCTCGTAGGACCAGAAACTGCATGTGATTCAACTCCATTTAGGACTGGGAAACAAACGCTAGCTCACCTTAGAAGAAACACACTCTGCTTTAGAGAAAAGAGCACTCTTCTACTCTACTGTTTTTCCTATGGGGTCTAAACAGTGAGCTTGCTCAGAACAAAAGAACTATGCTTCCTACACACGCGGGCCATATCTAGTTCAACTCTGCTTAGGAAACTGACAAGAACAGTAGCTCCTCTTCAGTCCAATACACTGTACTTGCTGGGAACAGACGTGAGAGCTATTTGGACTATGTATGGCAAGGGGAGCAAAATAGTGACTTTCCTTACCAGAAAACAACTCTTGCTCTTAGGACCAGAAACTGCATGTGATTCAACTCCATTTAGGACTCGTAAACAAACGCTAGCTCGCCTTACAAGAAACACACTCTGCTTTAGATAAAAGAGCACTCTTCTACTCTACTGTGTTTCCTATGGTGTCCGAACAGTGAGCTTGCTCAGAACAAAAGAACTGTGCTTCCTACACACACGGCCATATCTAGTTCAATTTTGCTTAGGAACCTGACAAGAACAGTAGATCCTCTTCAGTCCAGTACACTGTACTTGCTGGGAACAGACGCCAGTGCTATTTGTCCTATGTATGGCAATGGCAGCGCAATAGTGACTCTTCTTACCAAAAAACAACTCTTACTCGTAGGACTAGAAACTGCATGTGATTCAACTTCACTTAGGACTGGGAAACAAACGCTAGCTCGCCTTACAAGAAACACACTCTGCTTTAGAGAAAAGAGCACTCTTCCACTCTACTGTGTTTCCTATAGGGCCAGAACAGTGAGCTTGCTCAGAACAAAAGAACTGTGCTTCCTACACACGGGCCATAACTAGTTCAACTCTGCTTAGGAAACTGACAAGAAAAGTAGCTCCTCTTCAGTCTGATACACTGTACTTGCTGGGAACAGATGCGAGCGCTATTTGCACTGTGTATGGCAATGGGAGCGCAGTAGTGACTTTCCTTACCAGAAAACAACTCTTGATCATAGGACCAGAAACTGCATATGATCAACTCCATTTAGGACTGGGAAACAAATGCTAGCTCGCCTTACATGAAACACACTCTGCTTTAGAGAAAAGAGCACTCTTCTACTCTACTGTGTTTCCTATGGGGTCCAAACAGTGAGCTTGCTCAGAACAAAAGAACTGTGCTTCCTACACGCACGGACCATATCTAGTTCAGTTCTGCTTAGAAAACTGACAAGAACAGTAGCTCCTATTCAGTCCAATACACTGTACTTGCTGGGAAAAGACACGAGTGCTATTTGCCTTGTAAAGGGCAATGGGAGCGCAATAGTGACTTTCCTTACCAGAAAACAACTCTTGTTCATAGGACCAGAAACTTCATGTGATTCAACTCCATTTAGGACTAGGAAACAAACGCTAGCTCGCCTTACAAAAACACACTCTGCTTTAGAGAAAAGAACACTCTTCTACTCTACTGTGTTTCCTATTGGGTCCAAACAGTGAGCTTGCTCAGAACAAAAGAACTGTGCTTCCTACACACACGGCCATATCTAGTTCAATTCTGCTTCGGAAACTGACAAGAACAGTAGATCCTCTTCAGTCCAATACACTGTAATTGCTGGGAACAGACGCCAGTGCTGTTTGTCCTGTGTATGGCAATGGCAGCGCAATAGTGACTCTTCTTACCAGAAAACAACTCTTGCTCGTAGGACCAGAACTGCATTTGATTCAACTTCATTTAGGACTGGGAAACAAACGCTAGCTCGCCTTACAAGAAACACACTCTGCTTTAGAGAAAAGAGCACTCTTCCATTCTACTGTGTTTCCTATAGGGCCAGAACAGTGAGCTTGCTCAGAACAAAAGAACTGTGCTTCCTACACACGGGCCATAACTAGTTCAACTCTGCTTAGGAAACTGACAAGAACAGTAGCTCCTCTTCAGTCCGATACACTGTACTTGCTGGGAACAGACGCGAGTGCTATTTGCACTGTGTATGGCAATGGGAGCGCAATAGTGACTTTCCTTACCAGAAAACAACTCTTGATCGTAGGACCAGAAACTGCATATGATCAACTCCATTTAGGACTGGGAAACAAATGCTAGCTCGCCTTACATGAAACACACTCTGCTTTTGAGAAAAGAGCACTCTTCTACTCTACTGTGTTTCCTATGGGGTCCAAACAGTGAGCTTGCTCAGAACAAAAGAACTGTGCTTCCTACACGCACGGACCATATATAGTTCAATTCTGCTTAGAAAACTGACAAGAACAGTAGCTCCTATTCAGTCCAATACACTGTACTTGCTGGGAACAGACGCGAGTGCTATTTGCACTGTGTATGGCAATGGGAGCGCAATAGTGTCTTTCCTTACCAGAAAACATCTCTTGCTCATAGGACCAGAAACTGCATGTGGTTCAAATCCAATTAGGACTGGGATACAAATGCTAGCTCGCCTTCCATGAAACACACTCTGCTTTTGAGAAAAGAGCACTCTTCTACTCTACTGTTCTTCCTATGGGGTGCGAACAGTGAGCTTGCTCAGAACAAAAGAACTGTGCTTCCTACACACACAGGCCATATCTAGTTCAACTCTGCTTAGGAAACTGAGAAGAACAGTAGCTCCTCTTCAGTCCAATACACTGTACTTTCGGGGAACAGACGCGAGAGCTATTTGCACTGTGTATGGCAATTGGAGCACAATAGTGACTCGTCTTACCAGAAAACAACTCTTGCTCGTAGGACAAAAAACTGCATGTGACTCAACTCCATTTAGGACTGGGAAACAAACGCTAGCTCACCTTACAAGAAACACACTCTGCTTTAGAGAAAAGAGCACTCTTCTACTCTACTGTGTTTCCTATGGGGTCCAAACAGTGAGCTTGCTCAGAACAAAAGAACTGTGCTTCCTACACACGCAGGCCATATCTAGTTCAACTCTGCTTAGGAAACTGACAAGAACAGTAGCTCCTCTTCAGTCCAATACACTGTACTTGATGGGAACAGACGCGGGAGCTATTTGCACTGTGTATGGCAAGGGGAGCACAATAGTGACTTTCCTTACCAGAAAACAACTCTTGCTCTTAGGACCAGAAACTGCATGTGATTCAACTCCATTTAGGACTGGGAAACAAATGCTAGCTCGCCTTACAAGAAACACACTCTGCTTTTGAGAAAAGAGCACTCTTCTACTCTACTGTGTTTCCTATGGTGCCTGAACAGTGATCTTGCTCAGAACAAAAGAACTGTGCTTCCTACACACACGGCCATAACTAGTTTAATTCTGCTTAGGAACCTGACAAGAACAGTAGATCCTCTTCAGTCCAATACACTGTACTTGCTGGGAACAGACGCGAGTGCTATTTGCACTGTGTATGGCAATGGGAGCGCAATAGTGACTTTCCTTACCAGAAAACAACTCTTGCTCTTAGGACCAGAAACTGCATGTGATTCCACTCCATTTAGGACAGGGAAGCAAACGCTAGCTCGCCTTACAAGAAACACACTCTGCTTTAGAGAAAAGAGCACTCTTCTACTCTACTGTGTTTACTATGGGGTCCAAACAGTGAGCTTGCTCAGAACAAAAGAACTGTGCTTCCTACACACACGGACCATATCTAGTTCAACTCTGCTTAGGAAACTGACAAGAACAGTAGCCCCTCTTCAGTCCAATACACTGTACTTGCTGGGAACAGACACATGTGCTATTTGTACTGTGTATGCCAATGGGAGCGCAATAGTGACTTTCCTTACCAGAAAACAACTCTTGCTCGTAGGACTAGAAACTGCATGTGATTCCACTCCATTTAGGTCTGGGAAACAAATGCTAGCTCGCCTTACAAGAAACACACTCTGCTTTAGAGTAAATAGCACTCTTCTACTCTACTGTGTTTCCTATAGGGTCCAAACAGTGAGCTTGCTCAGAACAAAAGAACTGTGCTTCCTACACACGGGCCATAACTAGTTCAACTCTGCTTAGGAAACTGACAAGAACAGTAGCTCCTCTTCCGTCCAATACACTGTACTTGCTGGGAACAGACGCCAGTGCTATTTGTCCTGTGTATGGCAATGGCAGCGCAATAGTGACTCTTCTTACTATAAAACAACTCTTGCTCGTAGGACCAGAAACTGCATGTGATTCAACTCCATTTAGGACTGGGAAACAAAAGCTAGCTCACCTTACAAGAAACACACTCTGCTTTTGTGGAAAGAGCACTCTTCTACTCTACTGTGTTTTCTATAGGGCCAGAACAGTGAGCTTGCTCAGAACAAAAGAACTGTGCTTCCTACACACGGGACATATCTAGTTCAACTCTGCTTAGGAAACTGACAAGAACAGTAGCTCCTCTTCAGTCCGATACACCGTACTTGCTGGTAAAAGACACGAGTGCTATTTGCCTTGTGTAGGGCAATGGGAGCGCAATAGAGACTTTCCTTACCTGAAAACAACTCTTGTTCGTAAGACCAGAAACTGCATGTGATTCAACTCCATTTAGGACTAGGAAACAAACACTAGCTTGCCTTACAAAAACACACTCTGCTTTTGAGAAAAGAGCACGCTTCTACTCTACTGTGTTCCCTATGGGGTCCGAACAGTGAGCTTGCTCAGAACAAAAAAACTGTGCTTCCTACACACTCGGCCATATCTAGTTCAATTCTGCTTAGGAACCTGACAAGAACAGTATATCCTCTTCAGTCCAATACACTGTACTGCCTGGGAACAGACGCCAGTGCTTTGTCCTGTGTATGGCAATGGCAGCGCAATAGTGACTCTTCTTACCATAAAACAACTCTTACTCGTAGGACTAGAAACTGCATGTGATTCAACTCCATTTAGGACTGGGAAACAAATGCTAGCTTGCCTTACAAGAAACACACTCTGCTTTTCAGAAAAGAGTACTCTTCTACTCTAGTGTGTTTCCTATGGTGTCTGAACACTGAGCTTGCTGAGAACAAAAGAACTGTTCCTCCTACACCCACGGGCCATATCTAGTTCAACTCTGCTTAGGAACCTGAAAAGAACAGTAGCTCCTCTTCAGTGCAATACACTGTTCTTGCTGGGAACAGACGCGAGTGCTATTTGCACTGTGTATGGCAATGAGAGCACAATAGTGACTCTTCTTACCAGAAAACCACTCTTGTTCGTAGGACCAGAAATGCATGGGATTCAACTCTATTTAAGACTGGGAAACAATCGCTAGCTCGCCTTACAAGAAACACACTCTGCTTTTGACAAAGAGCACTCTTCTACTCTACTGTGTTTCCTATAGAGCCAGAACAGTGAGTTTCCTCAGAACAAAAGAACTGTGCTTCCGACATACACGGGTCATATCTAGTTCAACTCTGGTTACTAAACTGACAAGAACAGTAGATCGTCTTCAGTCCAGTTCACTGTACTTGCTGGGAACAGACGCCAGTGCTATTTGCACTGTGTATGGCAATGGGAGCGCAAAAGTGACTCTTCTACCAGAAAACAACTCTTCCTCGAAGGACCAGAAACTGCATGTGATTCAACTCCATTTAGCACTGGGAAACAAACACTAGCTCGCCTTACAAGAAACACACTCTGCTTTTGAGAAATGAGCATTCTTCTACTCTACTGTGTTTACATTGCGGCCAGAACAGTGAGCTTGCTCAGAACTAAAGAACTGTGCTTCCTACAAACAC
The DNA here is from genome assembly GCF_949786415.1 of Peromyscus eremicus. Lineage (NCBI taxonomy): Eukaryota > Metazoa > Chordata > Mammalia > Rodentia > Cricetidae > Peromyscus > Peromyscus eremicus. Next base: position 23,839 of record NW_026737621.1, on the reverse strand, counting down.
GGGCCATAACTAGTTCAACTCTGCTTAGGAAAATGACAAGAACAGTAGCTCCTCTTCAGTCCAATTCACTCTTCTTGCTGGGAACAGAGGCGAGTGCTATTTGCACAGTGTATGGCAATGGAAGCACAATAGTGACTCTTCTTACCAGAAAACTACTCTTGTTCGTAGGACCAGAAATGCATGGGATTCAACTCTATTTAAGACTGGGAAACAATCGCTAGCTCGCCTTACAAGAAACACACTCTGCTTTTGAGAAAGAGCACTCTTCTACTCTACTGTGTTTCCTATAGAGCCGGAACAGTGAGTTTGCTCAGAACAAAAGAACTGTGCTTCATACATACACGGGTCATATCTAGTTCAACTCTGGTTAGGAAACTGACAAGAACATTAGCTCCTCTTCAGTCCAATTCACTGTACTTGCTGGGAACAGACGCCAGTGCTATTTGCACTGTGTATGGCAATGGGAGCGCAATAGTGACTCTTCTACCAGAAAACAACTCTTCCTCGAAGGACCAGAAACTGCATGGGATTCAGCTCCATTTAGGACTGGGAAACAAACACTAGCTCGCCTTACAAGAAACAAACTCTGCTTTTGAGAAATGAGCATTCTTCTACTCTACTGTGTTTCCATTGTGGCCAGAACAGTGAGCTTGCTCAGAACTAAAGAACTGTGCTTCCTACAAACACGGGCCATATCTAGTTCAATTCTGCTTAGGAAACTGACAAGAACAGTAGCTCCTCTTCAGTCAAATTCACTGTTCTTGGTGGGAACAGAGGCGAGTGCTATTTGCACAGTGTATGGCAATGGAAGCACAATAGTGACTCTTCTTACCAGAAAACAACTCTTGCTCGTAGGACCAGAAACTGCATGGGATTCAACTCCATGTAGGACTGGGAAACAAACATTAGCTCACCTTACAAGAAACACACTCTGCTTTTGAGAAAAGAGCACTCTTCTGCTCTACTGTGTTTCCTATAGGGCGAGAACAGTGAGCTTGCTCAGAACAAAAAAACCGTGCTTCCTACACACACGGGCCATATCTAGTTCAACTCTGCTTAGGAAACTGACAAGAACAGTAGCTCCTCTTCAGTCCAATACACTGTACTTGCTGGGAACAGACGCGAGTGCTATTTGCACTGTGTATGGCAATGGGAGCGCAATAGTGACTCTTCTACCAGAAAACAACTCTTCCTCGAAGGACCAGAAACTGCATGTGATTCAACTCCATTTAGGACTGGGAAACAATCACTAGTTCGCCTTACAAGAAACACACTCTGCTTTTGAGAAATGAGCATTCTTCTACTCTACTGTGTTTCTTATAGGGCCAGAAAAGTGAGCTTGCTCAGAACAAATGAACTGTGCTTCCTACACACACGGGCCATATCTAGTTCAACTCTGCTTAGGAAACTGACAAGAACAGTAGCTCCTCTTCAGTCCAATACACTGTACTTGCTAGGAACAGACAACAGTGCTTTTTGTCCATTGTATGAAAATGGGAGCGCAATAGTGACTCTTCTTACCAGAAAACAACTCTTGCTCGTAGGACCAGAAATTGCATGTGATTCAACTCCATTTAGGACTGGGAAACAAACGCTAGCTTGCCATACAAGAAACACACTCTGCTTTTGAGAAAAGAGCACTCTTCTACTCTACTGTGTTTCCTATAAGGCCAGAACAGTGAGCTTGCTCAGAACAAAAGAACTGTGCTTCCTACACACAGGGGCCATGTCTAGTTCAACTCTGCTTAGGAAACTGACAAGAACAGTAGCTCCTCTTCAGTCCAATTCACTGTTCTTGCTGGGAACAGACGCGAGTGCTATTTGCAGTGTATGGCAATGGAAGCACAATAGTGACTCTGCTTACCAGAAAACAACTCTTGCTCGTAGGACCAGAAACTGCATGGGATTCAGCTCCATGTAGGACTGAGAAACAAACACTAGCTAGCCTTACAAGAAACACACTCTGCTTTTGAGAAAAGAGCACTCCTCTGCTCTACTGTGTTTCCTATAGGGCGAGAACAGTGAGCTTGCTCAGAACAAAAGTACCGTGCTTCCTACACACACGGGCCTTATCTAGTTCAACTCTGCTTTAGAAACTGACAAGATCAGTAGCTCCTCTTCAGTCCAATTCACTGTACTTGCTGGGAACAGACACGAGTGCTATTTGCACTGTGTATGGCAATGGGAGCGCAATAGTGACTCTTCTACCAGAAAACAAGTCTTCCTCGAAGGACCAGAACCTGCATGTGATTCAACTCCATTTAATACTGGGAAACAATTAGTAGTTCGCCTTACAAGAAACACACTCTGCTTTTGAGAAATGAGCATTCTTCTACTCTACTTTGTTTCTTATAGGGCCAGTAAAGTGAGCTTGCTAAGAACAAAAAAATGTGCTTCCTGCACGCACGGGCCATATCTACTTCAACTCTGCTTAGGAAACTGACAAGAACAGTAGCTCCTCTTCAGTCCAATACACTGTACTTGCCAGGAACAGACACCAGTGCTATTTGTCCAGTGTATGAAAATGGGAGCACAATAGTGACTCTTTTTACCCGAAAACAACTCTTGCTCGTAGGAACATAAACTGCATAAGATTCAACTCCATGTAGGACTGGGAAACAAACACTAGCTCGCCTTACAAGAAACACACTCTGCTTTTGAAAAAAGAGCACTCTTCTACTCCACTGTGTTTCCTATGGGGTCCGAACAGTGAGCTTACTCAGAGCAAATAAGCTGTGCTTCCTACATACACGGGCCATATCTAGTTCAACTCTGCTTAGGAAACTGACAAGAACAGTAGCTCGTATTCAGTCCAATTCACTGTACTTGCTGGGAACAGAGGGGAGTGCTCTTTGCACTGTGTATGGCAAAGGGAGCTCAAAAGTGACTTTTCTACCAGAAAACAACTCTTCCTCGAAGGACCAGAAACTGCATGTGATTCAACTCCATTTAGGATTGGGAAACAAACACTAGCTCGCCTTACAAGAAACACACTCTGCTTTTGAGAAATGAGCATTCTTCTACTCTACTGTGTTTCCATTGCGTCCAGAACAGTGAGCTTGCTCAGAACAAAAGAAATGTGCTTCGTACACACAGGGGCCATATCTAGTTCAGCTCTGCTTAGGAAACTGACAAGAACAGTAGCTCCTCTTCAGTCCAATTCACTGCTCTTGCTGGGACCAGACGCGAGTACTATTTGCACTGTGTATGGCAATGAGAGCGCAATAGTGACACTTCTTACCAGAAAACAACTCTTGCTCGTAGGACCAGAAATGCATGGGATTCAACTCTATTTAGGACTTGGAAACAATCGCTAGCTCGCCTTACAAGAAACACACTCTGATTCTGACAAAAGAGCACTCTTCTACTCTAGTGTGTTTTCTATAGGGCCAAAACAGTGAGTTTGCTCAGAACAAAAGAACTGTGCTTCCTACACTCACGGGCCATATCTACCTCAACTCTGCTTAGGAAACTGACAAGAACAGTAGCTTCTCCTCAGTCCAATAAACTGTACTTGCTGAGAACAGACGCGAGTGCTCTTTGCACTATGTATGGCAATGGGAGCGCAATAGTGACTCTTCTTACCAGAAAACAACTCTTATTCCTAGGACCAGAAACTGCATGTGAATCAACTCCATTTAGGACAGGGAAACAAACGCTAGCTTGCCTTACAAGAAACACACTCTTCTTTTGAGAAAGAGCATTCTTCTACTCTACTGTGTTTCCTATAGGGCCAGATTAGTGAGCTTGCTCAGAACATAAGAACGGTGCTTCCTACACACACGGGCCATATCTAGTTCAACTCTGCTTAGGAAACTGAAAAGAACAGTAGCTCCTCTTCAGTCCAATACCCTGTACTTGCTGGGCACAGACGCGAGAGCGATTTGCACTATGTATCAAGGGGAGCACAATAGTGACTTTCCTTACCAGAAAACAACTCTTGCTCTTAGGACCAGAAACTGCATGTGATTCAACTCCATTTAGGCCTGGGAAACAAACGCTAGCTCGCCTTACAAGAAACACACTCTGCTTTTGAGAAAAGAGCACTCTTCTACTCTACTGTATTTCTTATGCTGTCCGAACAGTGAGCTTGCTCAGAACATACGAACTGTGCTTCCTACACACACGGCCATATCTAGTTCAATTCTGCTTAGGAACCTGACAAGAACAGTAGATCCTCTTCAGTCCAATACACTGTACTTGCTGGGAACAGACGCCAGTGCTATTTGTCCTGTGTATGGCAATGGCAGCGCAATAGTGACTCTTCTTACCATAAAACAACTCTTGCTCGTGGGACAAGAAACTGCATGTGATTCAACTCCATTTAGGACTGGGAAACAAATGCTAGCTCGCCTTACAAGAAACACACTCTGCTTTAGAGAAAAGAGCACTCTTCTACTCTACTGTGTTTCCTATAGGGCCAGAACAGTGAGCTTGCTCAGAACAAAAGAACTGTGCTTCCTACACACGGGCCATATCTAGTTAAACTCTGCTTAGGAAACTGACAAGAACAGTAGCTACTCTTCAGTCCAGTACACTGTACTTGCTCGGAACAGACGTGAGAGCTATTTGCACTATGTATGTCAAGGGGAGCACAATAGTGACTTTCCTTACCAGAAAACAACTCTTGCTCTTAGAACCATAAACTGCATGTGATTCAACTCCATTTAGGACTGGGAAACAAACGCTAGCTCGCCTTACAAAAAACACACTCTGCTTTTGAGAAAAGAGCACTCTTCTACTCTACTGTATTTCCTATGCTGTCCGAACAGTGAGCTTGCTCAGAACATAAGAACTGTGCTTCCTACACACGGGCAATATCTAGTTCAACTCTGCTTAGGAAACTGACAAGAACAGTAGATCCTCTTCAGTACAATACACTGTACTTGCGGGGAACTGACGCGAGTGCTATTTGCACTGTGTATGGCAATTGGAGCACAATAGTGACTTGTCTTACCAGAAAACAACTCTTGCTCGTAGGACAAAAAAAATTGCATGTGACTCAACTCCATTTAGGACTAGGAAACAAACGCTAGCTCGACTTCCAAGAAACACACTCTGCTTTTGAGAAAAGAGCACTCTTCTACTCTACTGTGTTTCCTATGTGTTCCGAACTGTGAGCTTGCTCAGAACAAAAAAACTGTGCTTCTTACTCTCACGGCCATATCTAGTTCAAGTCTTCTTAGGAACCTGACAAGAACAGTAGATCCTCTTCAATCCAATACACTGTACTTGCTGGGAACAGACGCCAGTGCTATTTGTCCTGTGTATGGCAATGGCAGCGCAATAGTGACTCTTCTTACCAGAAAACAACTCTTGCTCGTAGGACCAGAAACTGCATGTGATTAAACTCCATTTAGGACTGGGAAACAAACTCTAGCTCGCTTTACAAGAAACACACTTTGCTTTTGAGAAAAGAGCACTCTTCTACTCTACTGTGTTTCCTATAGGGCCAGAACAGTGTGATTCCTCAGAAAAAAAGAACTGTGCTTCCTACACACACGGCCATATCTAGTTCAACTCTGCTTAGGAAACTGAGATTAACGGTAGCTTCTCTTCAGTCCAATACACTGTAATTGCTGGGAACAGACGGGAGGGCTATTTGCACTGTGTATGGCAATGGGAGCACAATGGTGACTTTCCTTACCAGAAAACAACTCTTGCTCGTAGGACCAGAAACTGCATGTGATTCCACTCCATTTAGGACTGGGAAAAAAATGGTAGCTCGCCTTACAAGAAACACACTCTGCTTTAGAGAAAAGAGCACTCTTCTATTCTACTGTGTTTCCTAAGGGGTTCAAACAGTGAGCTTGCTCAGAACAAAAGAACTGTGCTTCCTACACACACGGCCATATCTAGTTCAACTCTGCTTAGGAATCTGAGAAGAACAGTAGCTCCTTTTCAGTCCAATACACTGTACTTGCTGGGAACAGACGGGAGGGCTATTTGCACTGTGTATGGCAATGGGAGCGCAATAGTGACTTTCCTTACCAGAAAACAAGTCCTGCTGGTAGGACCAGAAACTGCATGTGATTCCACTCCATTTAGGACTGGGAAACAAACGCTAGCTCGCCTTACAAGAAACACACTCTGCTTTAGAGAAAAGAGCACTCTTCTACACTACTGTGTTTCCCATGGTGTCCGAACAGTGAGCTTGCTCAGAACAAAAGAACTGTGCTTCCTACACACACGGCCATATCTAGTTCAATTCTGCTTAGGAACCTGACAAGAACAGTAGATCCTCTTCAGTCCAATACACTGTACTTGCTGGGAACAGACGCCAGTGCTATTTGTCCTATGTATGGCAATGGCAACGCAATAGTGACTCTTCTCTCCAGAAAACAACTCTTGCTCGTAGGACTAGAAACTGCATGTGATTCAACTCCATTTAGGACTGGGAAACAAACGCTAGCTCGCCTTACAAGAAACACACTCTGCTTTAGAGTAAAGAGCACTCATCCACTCTACTGTGTTTCCTATAGGGCCAGAACAGTGAGCTTGCTCAGAACAAAAGAACTGTGCTTCCTATGCACGGGCCATAACTAGTTCAACTCTGCTTAGGAAACTGACAAGAACAGTAGCTCCTCTTCAGTCCGATACACTGTACTTGCTGGGAACAGACGCGAGTGCTATTTGCACTGTGTATGGCAATGGGAGCGCAATAGTGACTTTCCTTACCAGAAAACAACTCTTGATCGTAGGACCAGAAACTGCATATGAGCAACTCCATTTAGGACTGGGAAACAAATACTAGCTAGCCTTACAAGAAACACACTCTGCTTTTGAGAAAAGAGCACTCTTCTACTCTACTGTGTTTCCTATGGGGTCCAAACAGTGAGCTTGCTCAGAACAAAAGAACTGTGCTTTCTACCACACGGGCCATATCTAGTTCAACTCTGCTTAGGAAACAAACAAGAACAGTAGCTCCTCTTCAGTCCGATACACTGTACTTGCGGGGAACAGACGCGAGTGCTATTTGCACTGTGTATGGCATTGGAGCACAATAGTGACTCGTCTTACCAGAAAACAACTCTTGCTCGTAGGACAAAAAACTGCATGTGTCTCAACTCCGTTGAGGACTGGGAAACAAACGCTAGCTCGCATTACAAGAAACACACTCTGCTTTTGAGAAAAGAGCACTCGTCTACTCTACTGTGTTTCCTATTGGGTCCGAACAGTGAGCTTGCTCAGAACAAAAGAACTGTGCTTCCTACACACACGGCCATATCTAGTTCAATTCTGCTTAGGAACCTGACAAGAACAGTAGATCCTCTTCAGTCCAATACACTGTACTTGCTGGGAACAGACGCGAGTGCTATTTGCACTGTGTATGGCAACGGGAGCACAATAGTGATTTTCCTTACCAGAAAACAACTCTTGCTCGTAGGACCTGAAACTGCATGTGATTCAACTCCATTTTGGATTGGGAAACAAACGCTAGCTCGCCTTACAAGAAACACACTCTGCTTTAGGGAAAAGAGCACACTTCTACTCTACTGTGTTTCCTATAGGGCCAGAACAGTGAGCTTGCTCAGAACAAAAGAACTGTTCTTCCTACACACGGGCCATGTCTAGTTCAACTCTTCTTAGGAAACGGACAAGAACAGTAGCTCCTCTTCAGTCTGATACACTGTACTTGCTGGGAACAGACGCGAGTGCTATTTGCACTGTGTATGGCAATGGGAGTGCAATAGTGACTTTCCTTACCAGAAAACAACTCTTGCTCGTAGGACCAGAAACTGCATGTGATTCCACCCCATTTAGGACTGGTAAACAAACTCTAGCTCGCTTTACAAGAAACACACTCTGCTTTTGAGAAAAGAGCACTCTTCTACTCTACTGTGTTTCCTATAGGGCCAGAACAGTGAGCTTGCTCAGAACAAAAGAACTGTGCTTCCTACACACGGGCCATAACTAGTTCAACTCTGCTTAGGAAACTGACAAGAACTGTAGCTGCTCTTCAGTCAGATACACTGTACTTGCTGGGAACAGACGCGAGGGCTATTTGCACTGTGTATGGCAATTGGAGCACAATAGTGACTTCACTTACCAGAAAACAACTCTTGCTCGTAGGACAAAAAACTGCATGTGACTCAACTCCATTTAGGACTGGGAAAGAAATGCTAGCTCGACTTCCAAGAAACACACTCTGCTTTTGAGAAAAGAGCACTCTTCTACTCTACTGTGTTTCCTATGGGGTCCAAACTGTGAGCTTGCTCAGAACAAAAGAACTGTGCTTCCTACACGCACGGACCATATCTAGTTCAATTCTGCTTAGTAAACTGACAAGAACAGTAGCTCCTATTCAGACCAATACACTGTACTTGCTGGGAAAAAACGCGAGTGCTATTTGCGTTGTAAAGGGCAATGGGAGCGCAATAGTGATTTTCCTTACCAGAAAACAACTCTTGTTCATAGGACCAGAAACTGCATGTGATTCAACTCCATTTAGGACTAGGAAACAAACGCTAGCTCGCCTTACAAAAACACACTCTGCTTTTGAGAAAAGAGCACTCTTCTACTCTACTGTGTTTCCTATGTGTTCCGAAAAGTGAGCTTGCTCAGAACAAAAAAACTGTGCTTCCTACACACACAGCCATATCTAGTTCAAGTCTGCTTAGGAACCTGACAAAAACAGTATATCCTCTTCAGTTCAATACACTGTACTTGCTGGGAAGAGACGCCAGTGCTATTTGTCCTGTGTATGGCAATGGGAGCGCAATAGTGACTCTTCTTACCAGAAGACAAATTTTGCTCGTAGGACCAGAAACTTCATGTGATTCCACTCCATTTAGGACTGGAAAACAAACTCTAGCTCGCTTTACAAGAAACACACTCTGCTTTTGAGAAAAGAGCACTCTTCTACTCTTCTGTGTTTCCTATAGTGCCAGAACAGTGAGCTTGCTCAGAAAGAAAGAACTGTACTTCCTACACACACGGGCCATATCTAGTTCAACTCTGCTTAGGAATCTGAGAAGAACAGTAGCTCCTTTTCAGTCCAATACACTGTACTTGCTGGGAACAGACGGGAGGGCTATTTGCACTGTGTATGGCAATGAGAGCGCAATAGTGACTTTCCTTACCAGAAAACAACTCCTGCTGGTAGGACCAGAAACTGCATGTGATTCCACTCCATTTAGGACTGGGAAACAAACGCTAGCTCGCCTTACAAGAAACACATTCTGCTTTAGAGAAAAGAGCACTCTTGTACTCTACTGTGTTTCCTATGGGGTCCAAACAGTGAGCTTGCTCAGAACAAAAGAACTGTGTTTCCTACACACGCGGGCCATATCTAGTTCAACTCTGCTTAGGAAACTGACAAGAACAGTAGCTCCTCTTCAGTCCGATACACTGTACTTGCTGGGAACAGACGGGAGAGCTATTTGCACTATGTATGGCAAGGGGAGCACAATAGTGACTTTCCTTACCAGAAAACAACTCTTGCTCTTAGGACCAGAAACTGCATGTGATTCAACTCCATTTAGGACTGGGAAACAAACGCTAGCTCGCCTTACAAGAAACACACTCTGCTTTAGAGAAAAGAGCACTCTTCTACTCTACTGTGTTTCCCATGGTGTCCGAACAGTGAGCTTGCTCAGAACAAAAGAACTGTGCTTCCTACACACACGGCCATATCTAGTTCAATTCTGCTTAGGAACCTGACAAGAACAGTAGATCCTCTTCAGTCCAATACACTGTACTTGCTGGGAACAGACGCCAGTGCTATTTGTCCTATGTATGGCAATGGCAGCGCAATAGTGACTCTTATTACCAGAAAACAACTCTTGCTCGTAGGACTAGAAACTGCATGTGATTCAACTCCATTTAGGACTGGGAAACAAACGCTAGCTCGCCTTACAAGAAACACACTCTGCTTTAGAGTAAAGAGCACTCTTCCACTCTACTGTGTTTCCTATAGGGCCAGAACAGTGAGCTTGCTCAGAACAAAAGAACTGTGCTTCCTATGCACAGGCCATAACTAGTTCAACTCTGCTTAGGAAACTGACAAGAACAGTAGCTCCTCTTCAGTCCGATACACTGTACTTGCTGGGAACAGACGCGAGTGCTATTTGCACTGTGTATGGCAATGGGAGCGCAATAGTGACTTTCCTTACCAGAAAACAACTCTTGATCGTAGGACCAGAAACTGCATATGATCAACTCCATTTAGGACTGGGAAACAAATACTAGCTAGCCTTACAAGAAACACACTCTGCATTTGAGAAAAGAGCACTCTTCTACTCTACTGTGTTTCCTATGGGGTCCGAACAGTGAGCTTGCTCAGAACAAAAGAACTGTGCTTTCTACACACACGGGCCATATCTAGTTCAACTCTGCTTAGGAAACAAACAAGAACAGTAGCTCCTCTTCAGTCCGATACACTGTACTTGCGGGGAACAGACGCGAGTGCTATTTGCACTGTGTGTGGCATTGGAGCACAATAGTGACTCGTCTTACCAGAAAACAACTCTTGCTCGTAGGACAAAAAACTGCATGTGTCTCAACTCCATTGAGGACTGGGAAACAAACGATAGCTCGACTTACAAGAAACACACTCTGCTTTTGAGAAAAGAGCACTCTTCTACTCTACTGTGTTTCCTATTGGGTCCGAACAGTGAGCTTGCTCAGACCAAAGAACTGTGCTTCCTACACACACGGCCATATCTAGTTCAATTCTGCTTAGGAACCTGACAAGAACAGTAGATCCTCTTCAGTCCAATACACTGTACTTGCTGGGAACAGACGCGAGTGCTATTTGCACTGTGTATGGCAACGGGAGCACAATAGTGATTTTCCTTACCAGAAATCAACTCTTGCTCGTAGGACCTGAAACTGCATGTGATTCAACTCCATTTTGGATTGGGAAACAAACGCTAGCTCGCCTTACAAGAAACACACTCTGCTTTAGAGAAAAGAGCACTCTTCTACTCTACTGTGTTTCCTAAATGGCCAGAACAGTGAGCTTGCTCAGAACAAAAGAACTGTGCTTCCTACACACGGGCCATATCTAGTTCAACTCTGCATAGGAAACTGACAAGAACAGTAGCTCCTCTTCAGTCCGATACACTGTACTTGCTGGGAACAGACGCGAGTGCTATTTGCACTGTGTATTGCAAAGGGAGCGCAATAGTGACTTTCCTTACCAGAAAACAACTCTTGCTCGTAAGACCAGAAACTGCATGAGATTCAACTCCTTTTAGGACTGGGAAACAAATGCTAGCTTGCCTTACATGAAACACACTCTGCTTTTGAGAAAAGAGCACTCTTCTACTCTACTGTGTTTCCTATGGGATCCGAACAGTGAGCTTGCTCAGAACAAAAGAACTGTGCTTCCTACACACACGGGCCATATCTAGTTCAACTCTGCTTAGGAAACTGACAAAAACAATAGCTCCTCTTCCTTCCAATACACTGTACTTGCAGAGAACAGACGCGAGTCCTATTTGCACTGTGTATGGCAATTGGAGCACAATAGTGACTTGTCTTACCAGAAAACAACTCTTGCTCGTAGGACAAAAAACTGCATGTGACTCAACTCCATTTAGGACTAGGAAACAAACGCTAGCTCGACTTCCAAAGAAACACACTCTGCTTTTGAGAAAAGAGCACTCTTCTACTCTACTGTGTTTCCTATAGAGCCAGAAGAGTGAACTTGGTCAGAACATTAGAACTGTGCTTCCTACACACACGGCCATATCTAGTTCAATTCTGCTTAGGGACCTGACAAGAACAGTAGATCCTCTTCTGTACAATACACTGTACTTGCTGGGAACAGACACCAGTGCTATTTGTCCTGTGTATGGCAATGGCAGCGCAATAGTGACTCTTCTTACCATAAAACAACCCTTGCTCATAGGATTAGAAACTGCATGTGATTCAACTCCATTTAGGACTGGGAAACAAACGCTAGCTCGACTTCCAAGAAACACACTCTGCTTTTGAGAAAAGAGCACTCTTCTACTCTACTGTGTTTCCTATGGGGCCCAAACTGTGAGCTTGCTCAGAACAAAAGAACTGTGCTTCCTACACGCACGGACCATATCTAGTTCAATTCTGCTTAGTAAACTGACAAGAACAGTAGCTCCTATTAGTCCAATACACTGTACTTGCTGGGAAAAGACGCGAGTGCTATTTGCCTTGTGTAGGGCAATGGGAGCGCAATAGTGACTTTCCTTACCAGAAAATAACTCTTGCTCGTAGGACCAGAAACTGCATGTGATTCAACTCCATTTAGGAGTAGGAAACAAACGCTAGCTCGCCTTACAAAAACACACTCTGCTTTAGAGAAAAGAGCACTCTTCTACTCTACTGTGTTTCCTATAGGGCCAGAACAGTGAGAATGCTCAGAACAAAGAACTGTGCTTCCTACACACGAGCCATATCTAGTTCAACTCTGCTTAGGAAACTGACAAGAACAGTAGCTCCTCTTCAGTCCGATACACTGTACTTGCTGGGAACAGACGCGAGTGATATTTGCACTGTGTATGGCAATGGGAACGCAATAGTGACTTTCCTTTCCAGAAAACAACTCTTGCTCGTAGGACCAGAAACTGCATGTGATTCAACTCCATTTAGGACTGGGAAACAAACGCTAGCTCGACTTCCAAGAAACACACTCTGCTTTTGAGAAAAGAGCACTCTTCTACTCTACTGTGTTTCCTATGTGTTCCGAACAGTGAGCTTCCTCAGAACAAAAAAACTGTGCTTCCTACACACACGGCCATATCTAGTTCAATTCTGCTTAGGAACCTGACAAGAACAGTAGATCCTCTTCAGTCCAATACACTGTACTTGCTGGGAACAGACGCCAGTGCTATTTGTCCTGAGTATGGCAATGGCAGAGCAATAGTGACTCTTGTTACCATAAAACAACTCTTGCTCTTAGACTAGAAACAGCATGTGATTCAACTCCATTTAGGACTGGGAAACAAACGCTAGCTCGCCTTACAAGAAACACACTCTGCTTTAGAGAAAAGAGCACTCTTCTACTCTACTGTGTTTCCTATAGGGCCAGAACAGTGAGCTTGCTCAGAACAAAAGAACTGTGCTTCCTACACACACGGCCGTATCTAGTTCAACTCTGCTTAGGAAACTGACAAGAACAGTAGCTCCTCTTCAGTACAATACACTGTACTTGCTGGCAACTGGCGCATGTGCTATTTGTACTGTGTATGGCAATGGGAGCGCAATAGTGACTTTCCTTACCAGAAAACAACTCTTGCTCATAGGACTAGAAACTGCATGTGTTTCCACTCCATTTAGGACTGGGAAACAAATGCTAGCTCGCCTTACAAGAAACACACTCTGCTTTAGAGAAAATAGCACTCTTCTACTCTACAGTGTTTCCTATGGGGTCCAAACAGTGAGCTTGCTCAGAACAAAAGAACTGTGCTTAATACACACACTGACCACATCTAGTTCAACTCTGCTTAGGAAACTGACAGGAACAGTAGCTCCTATTCAGTACAATACACTGTACTTGCTGGGAAAAGACGCGAGTGCTATTTGCCTTGTGTAGGGCAATGGGAGCGCAATAGTGACTTTCCTTACCAGAAAACAACTTTTGTTCGTAGGACCAGAAACTGCATGTGATTCAACTCCATTTAGGACTGGGAAACAAACTCTAGCTCGCTTTACAAGAAACACACTCTGCTTTTGAGAAAAGAGCACTCTTCTACTCTACTGTGTTTCCTATAGGGCCAGAAGAGTGAGCTTGCTCAGAACATAAGAACTGTGCTTCCTACACACACGGGCCATATCTAGTTCAACTCTGCTTAGGAAACTGACAAGAACAGTAGCTCCTCTTCAGTCCGATACACTGTACTTGTGGGGAACAGAAGCGAGTGATATTTGCACTGTGTATGGCAATTGGAACACAATAGTGTCTTGTCTTACCAGAAAACAACTCTTGCTCGTTGGACAAAAAGCTGCATGTGATTCAACTCCATTTAGGATTGGGAAACAAACGCTAGCTCGACTTCCAAGAAACACACTTTGCTTTAGAGAAAAGAGCACTCTTTTACTCTACTGTGTTTCCTATCGGATCTAAACAGTGAGCTTGCTCAGAACAAAAGAACTGTGCTTCACACACATACGGACCATATCTAGTTAAACTCTGCTTAGGAAACTGACAAGAACAGTAGCTCCTATTCACTCCAATACACTGCACTTGCTGGGAAAATACGCGAGTGCTATTTGCCTTGTGTAGGGTAATGGGAGCGCAATAGTGACTTTCCTTACCAGAAAACAACTCTTGCTCGTAGGACCAGAAACTGCATGTGATTCAACTCCATTTAGGACTGGGAAACAAAAGCTAGCTCACCTTACAGAAACACACTCTGCTTTAGAGAAAAGAGCACTCTTCTACTCTACTGTGTTTCCTATGGTGTCCGAACAGTGAGCTTGCTCAGAACAAAAGAACTGTGCTTCCTCCACACATGGCCATATCTAGTTCAATTCTGCTTAGGAACCTGACAATAACAGTAGATCCTCTTCAGTCCAATACACTGTACGTGCTGGGAACAGACGCCAGTGCTATTTGTCCTGTGTGTGGCAATGGCAGCACAATAGTGACTCTTCTTACCATAAAACAACTCTTGCTCGTAGGACCAGAAACTGCATGTCATTACACTCCATTTAGGACTGGGAAACAAAAGCTAGCTCACTTTACAGAAACACACTCTGCTTTAGAGTAAAGAGCACTCTTCTACTCTACTGTGTTTCCTATAGGGCCAGAACAGTGAGCTTGCTCAGAACAAAGAACTGTGCTTTCTACACAGGGGCCATATCTAGTTGAACTCTGCTTAGGAAACTTACAAGAACAGTAGCTCCTCTTCAGTCCAATACACTGTACTTCCTGGGAACAGACGTGAGTGCTATTTGCACTGTGTATGGCAATTGGAGCACAATAGTGACTCGCCCTACCAGAAAACAACTCTTGCTCCTAGGACAAGAACCTGCACGTGACTCAACTCCATTTAGGACTGGGAAACAAACGCTAGCTCGCCTTACAAGAAACACACTCTGCTTTTGAGAAAAGAGCACTCTTCTACTACACTGTGTTTCCTACGGGGTCCGAACACTGAGCTTGCTCAGAACAAAAGAACAGTGCTTCCTACACACACGGCCATATCTAGTTCAAGTCTGCTTAGGAACCTGACAAGAACAGTAGATCCTCTTCAGTCCGATACACTGTACTTGCTGGGAACAGACGCCAGTGTTATTTGTCCTGTGTATGGCAATGGCAGCGCAATAGTGACTCTTCTTACCATAAAACAACTCTTGCTCGTAGGACCAGAAACTGCATGTAATTCAACTCCATTTAGGACTGGGAAATAAAAGCTAGCTCACCTTACAAGAAACACACTCTGCTTTAGAAAAGAGCACTCTTCTACTCTGCTGTGTTTCCTATAGGGCCAGAACAGTGAGCTTGCTCAGAACAAAAGAACTGTGCTTCCTACACACACGACCATATCTAGTTCAACTCTACTTAGGAAACTGACAAGAAGAGTAAGTCCTATTCAGTCCAATACACTGTACTTGCTGGGAAAAGACGCGAGTGCTATTTGCCTTGTGTAAGGCAATGGGCGCGCAATAGTGACTTGTCTTACCAGAAAACAACTCTTGTTCTTAGGACCAGAAACTGCATGTGACTGAAATCCATTTAGGACTGGGAAACAAATGCTAGCTCGCCTTACATGAAACACACACTGCTTTTGAGAAAAGAGCACTCTTCTACTCTACTGTGTTTCCTGTGGGGTCCGAACAGTGAGCTTGCTCAGAACAAAACAACTGTGCTTCCTACACACGGGCCATATCTAGTTCAACTCTGCTTAGGAAACTGACAAGAACACTAGCTCCTCTTCAGTCCAATACACTGTACTTCCGGGGAACAGATGTGAGTGCTATTTGCACTGTGTATGGCAATTGGAGCACAATAGTGACTTGTGTTACCAGAAAACAACTCTTGCTCGTAGGACAAAAAAATGCATGTGACTCAACTCCATTTAGGACTGGGAAACAAACGCTAGCTCGAATTCCAAGAAACACACTCTGCTTTTGAGAAAAGAGCACTCTTCTACTCTACTGTGTTTCCTATGTATTCCGAACAGTGAGCTTGCTCAGAACAAAAAAACTGTGCTTCCTACACACACGGCCATATCTAGTTCAAGTCTGCTTAGGAAACTGACAAGAACAGTAGATCCTCTTTAGTCCATTACACTCTACTTGCTGGGAACAGACGCCAGTACTATTTGTCCTGTGTATGGCAATGGCAGAGCAATAATGACTCTTCTTACCATAAAACAACTCTTGCTCATAGTACTAGAAACTGCATGTGATTCAACTCCATTTAGGACTGGGAAACAAACGCTAGCTCGCCTTACAAGAAACACACTCTGCTTTAGAGAAAAGAGCACTCTTCCACTCTACTGTATTTCCTATAGGGCCAGAACAGTGACCTTGCTCAGAACAAAAGAACTGTGCTTCCTACACAAGGCCATAACAAGTTCAACTCTGGTTAGGAAACTGACAAGAACAGTAGCTCCTCTTCCGTCCAATACTCTGTACTTGCTGGTAACACACGCGATGCTATTTGCACTGTGTATGGCAATGGGAGCGCAATAGTGACTTTCCTTACCAGAAAACAACTCTTGCTCGTAGGACCAGTAACTGCATGTGATTCAAATCCATTTAGGATTGGGAAACAATTGCTAGCTCGCCTTACATGAAACACACTCTGCTTTTGAGAAAAGAGCACTCTTCTACTCTAAGGTGCTTACTACGGGGTCTGAACAGTGAGCTTGCTAAGAACAAAAGAACTGTGCTTCCTACACACGGGCCATATCTAGTTCAACTCTGCTTAGGAAACTGACAAGAACACTAGCTCCTCTTCAGTCCAATACACTGTACTTGCGGGGAACAGACGCGAGTGCTATTTGCACTGTGTATGGCAATTGGAGAACTATAGTGACTTGTCTTACCAGAAAAAAACTCTTGCTCGTAGGACAAAAAACTGCATGTGACTCAATTCCATTTAGGACTGGGAAACAAACGCTAGCTCGACTTCCAAGAAACACACTCTGCTTTTGAGAAAAGAGCACTCTTCTACTCTACTGTGTTTCCTATGTGTTGCAAAAAGTGAGCTTGCTCAGAACATAAGAACTGTGCTTCCTACACACACGGGCCATATCTAGTTCAACTCTGCTTAGGAAATTGAGAAGAACAGTAGCTCCTCTTCAGTCCAATACACTGTACTTGCTGGGAACATATGCCAGTGCTATTTGCCCTGTGTATGGCAATGGGAGCACAATAGTGACTCTTCTTACCAGAAAACAACTCTTGCTTGTAAGACCAGAAACTGCATGTGATTCAACTCCTTTTAGGACTGGGAAACAAATGCTAGCTCGCCTTACAAGAAACACACTCTGCTTTTGAGAGAAGAGCACACTTCTACTCTACTGTTTGTCCTATGGAGTCCAAACAAAGAGCTTGCTCAGAACCAAAGAACTGTGCTTCCTACACAAACGGGCCATATCTATTTCAACTCTGCTTAGGAAACTGACAAGAACAGTATGTCCTCTTCAGTCCGATACACTGTACTTGCTGGAACCAGACGCGAGTGCTGTTTGCACTGTGTATTGGAATGGAGAACAGAAGTTACTCTTCTACCAGAAAACAACTCTTCCTCGTAGGACCAGAAACTGCATGTGATTCAACTCCATTTAGGACTGGGAAACAAACACTCGCTCGCCTTACAAGAAACACACTCTGCTTTTGAGAAATGAGCATTCTTCTACTCTACTGTGTTTCATATAAGGCCAGAAAAGTGAGCCTGCTCAGAAAAAAAGCACTGTACCTGCTACACACGGGCCATATCTAGTACAACTCTGTTTAGGAAACTGACAAGAACAGTAGATCCTTTTCAGTCCAATACACTGTACATGCTGGGATCAGACGCCAGTGATATTTGCCCTGTGTATGACAATGGGATCACAACAGTAACTCTTCTTACCAGAAAACAACTCTTGCTCATTGGACCAGAAACTGCATGTGATTCAACTTCATTTAGGACTGGGAAACAAACACTAGCTTGCCTTACAAGAAACACACTCTGCTTTTGAAAAAAGAGCACCCATCTACTCTACTGTGTTTCCTATGGGTTCCAAACAGTGAGCTTGCTCAGAAAAAAAGAACTGTGCTTCCTACACACACGGGCCATATCTAGTTCACCTCTGCTTAGGAACCTGACAAGAACAGTAGCTCCTCTTCAGTCCAATACTCTGTACTTGCTGGGAAAAGACGCGAGTGCTATTTGCACTGTGTATGGCAATGGGAGCGCAATAGTGACTTTCCTTACCAGAAAACAACTCTTGCTCATAAGACCAGAAACTGCATGAGATTCAACTCCTTTTAGGACTGGAAAACAAATGCTAGCTTGCCTTACATGAAACACACTCTGCTTTTGAGAAAAGAGCACTCTTCTACTCTACTGTGTTTCCTATGGGGTTCGAACAGTGAGCTTGCTCAGAACAAAAGAACTGTGCTTCCTACACACACGGGCCATATCTAGTTCAACTCTGCTTAGGAAACTGACAAGAAAAATAGCTCCTCTTCCTTCCAATACACTGTACTTGCAGGGAAAAGACGCGAGTGCTATTTGCACTGTGTATGGCAATTGGAGCACAATAGTGACTTGTCTTACCAGAAAAAAACTCTTGCTCGTAGGACAAAAAACTGCATGTGACTCAACTCCATTTAGGACTGGGAAACAAGCGCTAGCTCGCCTTACAAGAAACACACTCTGCTTTAGAGAAAAGAGCACTCTTCTACTCTACTGTGTGTCCTATGGGGCCAGAGCAGTGAGCTTGCTCAGAACATAAGAACTGTGCTTCCTACACACACGGGCCATATCTAGTTCAACTCTGCTTAGGAACCTGACAAGAACATTAGCACCTCTTCAGTCCAATACACTGTAATTGCTGGGAACAGACGCATGTGCTATTTGCACTGTGTATGGCAATGGGAGCGCAATAGTGACTTTCCTTACCAGAAAACAACTCTTGCTCGTAGGACCAGAAACTGCATGTGAATCCACTCCATTTATGACTGGGAAACAAATGCGAGCTCGCCTTACATGAAACACACTCTGCTTTTGAGAAAAGAGCACAATTCTGCTCTACTGTGTTTCCTATAGGGCCAGAACAGTGAGCTTGCTCAGAACAAAAGAACTGTGCATCCTACACACGGGCCATAACTAGTTCAACTCTGCTTAGGAAACTGAAAAGAACAGTAGCTCCTCTTCAGTCTGATACACTGTACTTGCTGGGAACAGACGCGAGTGCTATTTGCACTGTGTATGGCATTGGGAGCACAATAGTGACTTGTATTACCAGAAAACAACTCTTGCTCGTAGGACAAAAAACTGCATGTGACTCAACTCCATTTAGGACTGGGAAAGAAATGCTTGCTCGACTTCCAAGACACACTCTGCTTTTGAGAAAAGAGCACTCTTCTACTCTACTGTGTTTCCTATGGGGTCCAAACAGTGAGCTTGCTCAGAACAAAAGAACTGTGCTTCCTACACGCACGGACCATATCTAGTTCAATTCTGCTTAGTAAACTGACAAAAACAGTAGCTCCTATTCAGTCCAATACACTGTACTTGCTGGGAAAAGACGCGAGTGCTATTTGCCTTGTAAAGGGCAATGGGAGCGCAATAGTGACTTTCCTTACCAGAAAACAACTCTTGTTCATAGGACCAGAAACTGCATGTGATTCAACTCCATTTAGGACTAGGAAACAAACGCTAGCACGCCTTACAAAAACACACTCTGCTTTTGAGAAAAGAGCACTCTTCTACTCTACTGTGTTTCCTATGTGTCCCGAAAAGTGAGCTTGCTCAGAACAAAAAAACTGTGCTTCCTACACACACAGCCATATCTAGTTCAAGTCTGCTTAGGAACCTGACAAGAACAGTAGATCCTCTTCAGTTCAATACACTGTACTTGCTAGGAACAGACGCCAGTGCTATTTGTCCTGTGTATGGCAATGGCAGCGCAATAGTGACTCTTCTTACCAGAAAACAACTCTTGCTCGTAGGACCAGAAACTGCATGTGATTCAACTCCATTTAGGACTGGGAAACAAATGCTATCTCGCCTTACGTGAAACACACTCTGCATTTGAGAAAAGAGCACTCTTCTACTCTATTGTGTTTCCTATGGGGACCAAACAGTGAGCTTGCTCAGAACAAAAGAACTGTGCTTCATACACACGCGGGCCATATCTAGTTCAACTCTGCTTAGGAAACTGACAAGAACAGTAGCTCCTCTTCAGTTCAATACACTGTACTTGCTGGGAACAGTCGCGAGTGCTACTTGAGCAGTGTATGGCATTGTGAGCGCAATAGTGACTTTCCTTACCAGAAAACAACTCTTGCACGTAGGACCAGAAACTGCATGGGATTCAACTCCATTTAGGACTGGGAAACAAAAGCTATCTCGCCTTACAAGAAACACACTCTGCTTTTGAGAAAAGAGCACTCTTCTACTCTAATGTGTTTCCTATTGGGTCCGAACAGTTAGCTTCCTCAGAACAAAAGATCTGTGCTTCTTACACACACCGGCGATATCTAGTTCAACTCTGCTTAGGAAACTGACAAGAACAGTAGCTCCTCTTCAGTTCAATGTACTGTCCTTACTGGGAACAGACGGGAGGGCTATTTGCACTGTGTATGGCAAAGGGAGCGCAATAGTGACTTTCCTTACCAGAAAACAACTCTTGCTCGTAGGACCAGAAACTGCATGTGATTCCACTCCATTTAGGACTGGGAAACAAACGGTAGCTTGCCTTACAAGAAACACACTCTGCTTTAGAGAAAAGAGCACTCTTCTACTCTACTGTGTTTCCTATGGGGTCCAAACAGTGAGCTTGCTCAGAACAAAAGAACTGTGCTTCCTACACACACGGAACATATCTAGTTCAACTCTGCTTAGTAAACTGACAAGAAGAGTAACTCCTATTCAATCCAATACACTGTACTTGGTGGGAAAAGACGCGAGTGCTATTTGCCTTGTGAAGGGTAATGGGAGCACAATAGTGACTTTCCTTACCAGAAAACAACTCTTGCTCATAGGACCAGAAACTGCATGTGATTCAACTCCATTTAGGACTAGGAAATAAACGCTAGCTCGCCTTACAAAAACACACTCTGCTTTTGAGAAAAGAGCACTCTTCTACTCTACTGTGTTTCCTATAGGGCCAGAAGAGTGAACTTGCTCAGAACATAAGAACTGTGCTTCCTAAACACACGGGCCATATCTAGTTCAACTCTGCTTAGGAAACTGACAAGAACAGTAGATCCTCTTCAGTCTGATACACTGTACTTGCTGGGAACAGACGCGAGAGCTATTTGCATTGTGTATGGCAAGGGGAGCGCAATAGTGACTTTCCTTTCCAGTGAACAACTCTTGCTTGTAGGACCAGAAACTGCATGTGATTCAACTCCATTTAGAACTGGGAAACAAATGCTAGCTCGCCTTACAAGAAACACACTCTGCTTTTGAGAAAAGAGCACTCTTCTACTCTACTGTGTTTCCTATGGTGTCCGAACAGTGAGCTTGCTCAGAACAAAAGAACTGTGATTCCTACACACACGGCCATATCTAGTTCAATTCTGCTTAGGAACCTGACAAGAACAGTAGATCCTCTTCAGTCCAATACACTGTACTTGCTGGGAACAGACGCCAGTGCTATTTGTCCTGTGTATGGCAATGGCAGCACAATAGTGACTCTTCTTACCATAAAACAACTCTTGCTCGTAGGACCAGAAACTGCATGTGATTCAACTCCATTTAGGACTGGGAAACAAACGCTAGCTCGCCTTACAAGAAACACACTCTGCTTTAGAGAAAAGAGCACTCTTCTACTCTACTGTGTTTCCTATGTGTTCTGAACAGTGAGCTTGCTCAGAACAAAAAAACTGTACTTCCTACTCACACGAGCCATATCTAGTTCAACTCTGCTTAGTAAACTGACAAGAACAGTTGCTCCTATTCAGTCCAATACACTGCACTTGCTGGGAAAAGATGGGAGGGCTATTTGCATTGTATATGGCAATGGGAGCACAATAGTGACTTTCCTTACCAGAAAACAACTCTTGCTCGTAGGACCAGAAACTGCATGTGATTCCACTCCATTTAGGACTGTGAAACAAACGGAAGCTCGCCTTACAAGAAACACACTCTCCTTTAGAGAAAAGGGCACTCTTCTACTCTACTGTGTTTCCTATGTGTTCCGAAAAGTGAGCTTGCTCAGAACAAAAGAACTGTGCTTCCTACACACATGGCCATATCTAGTTCAATTCTGCTTAGGAACCTGACAAGAACAGTAGATCCTCTACAGTCCAATACACTGTACTTGCTGGGAACAGACGCCAGTGCTATTAGTCCTGTGTATGGCAATGGCAGCACAATAGTGACTCTTCTTACCAGAAAACAACTCTTGCTCGTAGGACCAGAAACTGCATGGGATTCAACTCCATTTAGGACTGGCAAACAAACGCTAGCTCGCCTTACAAGAAACACACTCTGCTTTTGAGAAAAGAGCACTCTTCTACTCTACTGTGTTTCCTACAGGGCCAGAAAAGTGTGCTTGCTCAGAACAAAAGAATTGTGGTTACTACTCAAACGGGCCATATCTAGTTCAACTCTGCTTTGGAAACTGGCAAGAACAGTAGATGCTCTTCAGTCCAATACATTGTACATGCTTGGAACAGACAACAGTGCTATTTGCGCTGTGTATGACAATGGGAGCGTAATAGTGAGTCTTCTTAACAGAAAAAAACTCTTCCTCATAGGACCAGAAACTGCATGTGATTCAACTCCATTTAGGACTGGGAAACAAACGCTAGCTCGCCTTACAAGAAACACACTCTGCTTTTGAGAAAAGAGCACTCTTCTACTCTACTGTGTTTCCTATGGGCTCGGAACCGTGAGCTTGCTCAGCAAAAAGAACTGTGCTTCCTACACACACGGGTCATATCTAGTTCCACTCTGCTTAGAAAAATGACAAGAACAGTATATCCTCTTCTTTCCTATACACTGTACTTGCTGGGAACATACGCGAGTGCTATTTGCACTGTGTGTGGCTAAGGGAGCGCAATAGTGACTTTCCTTACCAGAAAACAACTCTTGCTCGTAGGACCAGAAACTGTTTCTGATTCACCTTCATTTAAAACTGGGAAACAAACGCTAGCTTCCTTTACAAGAAACACATTCTGCTTTTGAGAAAAGAGCACTCTTCTACTCTACAGTGTTTCTATAGGGTCAGAACAGTGAGCTTGCTCAGAACAAAAGAACTGTGTCTCCTACACAAACGGGCCACATCTAGTTCAACTCTGTTTAGGAAACTGACAAGAACAGTAGCTCCTCTTCAGTCCAATACACTGTGCTTCCTGGGAGCAGACGCGAGTGCTATTTGCACTGTGTATGGCAATGGGAGCGCAATAGTGACTCTTCTTACCAGAAAACAACTCTTGCTCGTAGGACCAGAAACTGCATGGGATTCAACTTCATTTCTCACTGGGAAACAAACACTAGCTAGCCTTACAAGAAACACACTCTGCTTTTGAGAAAAGAGCACTCTTCTACTCTACTGTGTTTCCAATAGGTTCAGAACAGTGAGCTTGCTCAGAACAAAAGAACTGTGCTTCCTACACACACGGGCCATATCTAGTTCAACTCTGCATAGGAAACTGACAAGAACAGTAGCTCCTCTTCTGTCTAATACAATGTACTTGCTGGGAGCAGACACGAGAGCTATTTGCACTGTGTATGACA
>NW_026737620.1:0-36000 GCF_949786415.1 Peromyscus eremicus | reverse complement strand
AAGAGTCACTATTGTTCTCCCATTGTCATACAGAGTGCAAATAGCACTCCCGTCTGTTCCCAGGAAGTACAGTGTATTGGACTGAAGAGGAGCTGCTGTTCTTGTCAATTTCCTAAGCAGAGTTGAACTAGATATGGCCCCTGTGTGTAGGAAGCACAGTTCTTTTGTTCTGAGCAATCTCACTGTTCCGACACCATAGGATACACAGTAGAGTAGAAGAGTGCTCTTTTCTCAAAAGCAGAGTGTGTTTCTTGTAAGGAGAGCTAGCGTTTGTTTCCCAGTCCTAAATGGAGTTGAATCACATACAGTTTCTGGTCCTACGAGCAAGAGTTGTTTTCTGGTAAGAAGAGTCACTATTGTTCTCCCATTGTCATACAGAGTGCAAATAGCACTCGCGTCTGTTGCCAGCAAGTACAGTGTATTGGACTGAAAAGGAGCTCCTGTTCTTGTCAGTTTCCTAAGCAGAGTTGAACTACATATGGTCCGTGTGTGTAGGAAGCACAGTTCTTTTGTTCTGAGCAAACTCACTGTTCGGACCCCATAGGAAACACAGTAGAGTAGAAGAGTGCTCTTTTCTCAGAGCAGAGTGTGTTTCTTGTAAGGCGAGCTAGCATTTGTTTCCCAGTCCTAAATGGAGCTGTATCACATGCAGTTTTTGGTCCTACGAGCAAGAGTTGTTTTCTGGTAATAAAGTCACTGTTGTACTCCCATTGCCATACACAGTGTAAATAGCACTCGCATCTGTTCCCAGCAAGTACAGTGTATTGGACTGAAGCGGAGCTACTGTTCTTGTCAGTTTCCGAAGCAGAGTTGAACTAGATATGGCCCCTGTGTGTAGGAAGCACAGTTCTTTTGTTCTGAGCAAGCTCACTATTCGGACCCCATAGGAAACACAGTAGAGTAGAAGAGTGCTCTTTTCTCAAAAGCAGAGTGTGTTTCTTGTAAGGCGAGCTAGTGTTTGTTTCCCAGTCAGAAATGGAGTTGAATCCCATGCATTTTCTTGTCCTATGAGTAAGAGTTGTTTTCTGATAAGAAGAGTCACTATTGTGCTCCTATTGCCATACACAGGGCAAATAGCACTCGAGTCTGTTCCCACCTGGTACAGTGTATTGGACTGAAGAGGAGCTACCGTTCTTGTCAGTTTCCTAAGCAGAGTTGAACTAGATATGGCCCGTGTGTGTAGGAAGCACAATTCTTTTGTTCTGAGCAAGCTCACTGTTTGGAACCCATAGAAAACACAGTAGAGTAGAAGAGTGCTCTTTTCTCAAAAGCAGAGATTGTTTCTTGTAAGGCGAGATAGCGTTTGTTTCCCAGTCCTAAATGGACTTGAATCACATGCAGTTTTTTGTCCTACGACCAAGAGTTGTTTTGTGGTAAGGAAAGTCACTATTGCGCTCCCATTTACATACACACTGCAAATAGCACTCGCGTCTGTTCCCAGCAAGTACAGTGTATTGGACTGAAGCGGAGCTACTGTTCTTGTCAGTTTCCTAAGCAGAGTTGAACTAGATATGGCCCGTGTGTGTAGGAAGAACAGTTCTTTTGTTCTGAGCAAGCTCACTGTTCGGACCCCATAGGAAACACAGTAGAGTAGAAGAAGAGTGCTCTTTTCTCAAAAGCAGAGTGTGTTTCTTGTAAGGCGAGCTAGTGTTTGTTTCCCAGTCAGAAATGGAGTTGAATCCCATGCAGTTTCTGGTCCTATGAGCAAGAGGTGTTTTCTGATAAGAAGTGTCACTATTGCGCTCCTATTGCCATACACAGTGCAAATAGCACTCGCGTCTGTTCCCAGCTAGTACAGTGTATTAGACTGAAGAGGAGCTACCGTTCTTGTCAGTTTCCTAACCAGAGTTGAACTAGATATGGCCCGTGTGTGTAGGAAGCACAGTTCTTTTGTTCTGAGCAAGCTCACTCTTCGGACCCCATAGGAAACACAGTAGAGTAGAAGAGTGCTCTTTTCTCAAAAGCAGAGTGTGTTTCTTGTAAGGCAAGCTAGCGTTTGTTTCCCAGTCCTAAATGGAGTTGAATCACATCCTGTTTTTGGTACTTGGAGCAAGAGTTTTTTTCTGGTAAGGAAAGTCACTATTGCACTCCCATTGCCATACACAGTGCAAATAGCACTCGCGTCTGTTCCCAGGAAGTACAGTGTATTGGACTGAAGAGGAGCTGCTGTTCTTTCAATTTCCTAAGCAGAGTTGAACTAGATATGGCCCCTGTGTGTAGGAAGCACAGTTCTTTTGTTCTGAGCAAGCTCACTGTTCCGACCCCATAGGATACACAGTAGAGTAGAAGAGTGCTCTTTTCTCAAAAGCAGAGTGTGTTTCTTGTAAGGAGAGCTAGCGTTTGTTTCCCAGTCCTAAATGGAGTTGAATCACATACAGTTTCTGGTCCTACGAGCAAGAGTTGTTTTCTGGTAAGAAGAGTCACTATTGTGCTCCCATTGTCATACAGAGTGCAAATAGCACTCGCGTCTGTTCCCAGAAAGTACAGTGTATTGGACTGAAAAGGAGCTACTGTTCTTGTCAGTTTCCTAAGCAGAGTTGAACTACATATGGTCCGTGTGTGTAGGAAGCACAGTTCTTTTGTTCTGAGCAAGCTCACTGTTCGTTCCCCATAGGATACACAGTCGAGTAGAAGAGTGCTCTTTTCTCAAAAGCAGAGTGTGTTTCTTGTTAGGCGAGCTAGCGTTTGTTTCCCAGTCCTAAATGGAGTTGAATCACATGCAGATTCTTGTCCTACGAGCAAGAGTTGTTTTCTGGTAATAAAGTCACTGTTGCACTCCCTTTGCCATACACATTGTAAATAGCACTCGCATCTGTTCCCAGCAAGTACAGTGTATTGGACTGAAGCAGAGCTACTGTTCTTGTCAGTTTCCTAAGCAGAGTTGAACTAGATATGGCCCGTGTGTGTAGGAAGCCCAGTTCTTTTGTTCTGAGCAAGCTCACTGTTTGGACCCCATAGGAAACACAGTCGAGTAGAAGAGTGCTCTTTTCTCAAAAGCAGAGTGTGGTTCTTGTTAGGGGAGTTAGCGTTTGTTTCCCAGTCCTAAATGGAGTTGAATCCCATGCAGATTCTTGTCCTACGAGCAAGAGTTATTTTCTGGTAATAAAGTCACTATTGCGCTCCCATTGCCATACACATTGCAAATATCACTCGCATCTGTTCCCAGCAAGTACAGTGTATTGGACTGTAGCGGAGCTACTGTTCTTGTAAGTTTCCTAAGCAGAGTTGAACTAGATATGGCCTGTGTGTGTAGGAAGCCCAGTTCTTTTGTTCTGAGCAAGCTCACTGTTCGGACCGCATAGGATACACAGTAGAGTAGAAGAGTGCTCTTTTCTCAAAAGCAGAGTGTGTTTCTTGTAAGGAGAGCTAGCGTTTGTTTCCCAGTCCTAAATGGAGTTGAATCACATCCAGTTTCTGGTCCTACGAGCAAGAGTTGTTTTCTGGTAAGAAGAGTCACTATTGTGCTCCCATTGTCATACAGAGTGCAAATAGCACTCCCATCTGTTCCCAGCAAGTACAGTGTATTGGACTGAAAAGGAGCTACTGTTCTTGTCAGTTTCCTAAGCAGAGTTGAACTACATATGGTCCGTGTGTGTAGGAAGCACAGTTCTTTTGTTTTGAGCAAGCTCACTGTTCGGACCCCATAGGATACACAGTAGAGTAGAAGAGTGCTCTTTTCTCAAAAGCAGAGTGTGTTTCTTGTAAGGCGAGCGAGCATTTGTTTCCCAGTCCTAAATGGAGCTGTATCACATGCAGTTTCTGGTCCTACGTGCAATAGTTGTTTTCTGGTAAGGAAAGTCACTATTGCGCTCCCATTGCATTACACAGTGCCAATAGCACTCGCGTCTGTTCCCAGCAAGTACAGTGTATTGGACTGAAGAGGAGCTGCTGTTCTTGTCAATTTCCTAAGCAGAGTTGAACTAGATATGGCCCCTGTGTGTAGGAAGCTCAGTTCTTTTGTTCTGAGCAAGCTCACTGTTCCGACCCCATAGGATACACAGTAGAGTAGAAGAGTTCTCTTTTCTCAAAAGCAGAGTGTGTTTCTTGTAAGGAGAGCTAGCGTTTGTTTTCCAGTCCTAAATGGAGTTGAATCACATCCAGTTTCTGGTCCTACGAGCAAGAGTTGTTTTCTGGTAAGAAGAGTCACTATTGTGCTCCCATAGTCATACAGAGTGCAAATAGCACTCGCGTCTGTTCCCAGCAAGTACAGCGTATTGGACTCAAAAGGAGCTGCTGTTCTTGTCAGTTTACTAAGCAGAGTTGAACTACATATGGTCCGTGTGTGTAGGAAGCACAGTTCTTTTGTTCTGAGAAGCTCACTGTTCCGACCCCATAGGATACACAGTAGAGTAGAAGAGTGCTCTTTTCTCAAAAGCAGAGTGTGTTTCTTGTAAGGAGAGCTAGCGTTTGTTTCCCAGTCCTAAATGGAGTTGAATCACATCCAGTTTCTGGTCCTACGAGCAAGAGTTGTTTTCTGGTAAGAAGAGTCACTATTGTGCTCCCATTGTCATACAGAGTGCAAATAGCACTCGCGTCTGTTGCCAGCAAGTACAGTGTATTGGACCGAAAAGGAGCTACTGTTCTTGTCAGTTTCCTAAGCAGAGTTGAACTACATATGGTCCGTGTGTGTAGGAAGCACAGTTCTTTTGTTCTGAGAAGCTCACTGTTCGGACCCCATAGGAAACACAGTAGAGTAGAAGAGTGCTCTTTTCTCAAAAGCAGAGTGTGTTTCTTGTAAGGCGAGCTAGCATTTGTTTCCCAGTCCTAAATGGAGCTGTATCACATGCAGTTTCTGGTCCTACGAGCAAGAGTTGTTTTCTGGTAAGGAAAGTCACTATTGCGCTCCCATTGCATTACACAGTGCCAATAGCACTCGCGTCTGTTCCCAGCAATACAGTGTATTGGACTGAAGAGGAGCTACTGTTCTTGTCAGTTTCCTAAGCAGAGTTGAACTACATATGGTCCCTGTGTGTAGGAAGCACAGTTTTTTTGTTCTGATCAAGCTCACTGTTCAGACCCCAAAGGAAACACAGTAGAGTAGAAGAGTACTCTTTTCTCAAAAGCAGAGTGTGTTTCTTGTAAGGTGAGCTAGCGTTTGTTTCCCAGTCCTAAATGGAGCTGAATCACATGCAGTTTCTGTTCCTACGAGCAAGAGTTGTTTTCTGTTAAGGAATGTGACTATTGCGCTCCCATTTCCATACACAGTGCAAATAGCACTCGCGTCTGTTCCCAGCAAGTACAGTGTATTGGACTGAAGAGGAGCTACTGTTCTTGTCAGTTTCCTAAGCAGAGTTGAACTAGATATGGCCCGTGTGTGTAGGAAGCACAGTTCTTTTGTTCTGAGCAAGCTCAATGTTCTGGCCCTATAGGAAACACAGTAGAGTAGAAGTGTGCTCTTTTCTCAAAAGCAGAGTGTGTTTCTTGTAAGGCAAGCTAGCATTTGTTTCCCAGTCCTAAACGGAGTTGAATCACATGCAGTTTCTGGTCCTACGAGCAAGAGTTGTTTTCTGGTAAGGAAAGTCACTATTGCGCTCCCATTTCCATACTCAGTGCAAATAGCACTCGCGTCTGTTCCCAACAAGTACAGTGTATTGGACTGAAGAGGAGCTACTGTTCTTGTCAGTTTCCTAAGCAGAGTTGAACTAGATATGGCCCATGTGTGTAGGAAGCACAGTTCTTTTGTTCTGAGCAAGCTCACTATTCGGACCCCATAGGAAACACATTAGAGTAAAAGAGTGCTCTTTTCTCAAAAGCAGAGTGTGTTTCTTGTAACGTGAGCTAGTGTTTGTTTTCCAGTCAGAAATGGAGTTGAATGCCATGCAGTTTCTGGTCCTACGAGCAAGATTGTTTTCTGGTAAGAAGAGTCACTATTGCACTCCCATTGTCATACACAGGGCAAATAGCACTGGCGTCTGTTCCCAGCAAGTACAGTGTATTGGACTGAAGTGGAGCTACTCTTCATGTCAGTTTCCTAAGCGGAGTTGAACTAGATATGGCCCGTGTGTGTAGGAAGCACAGTTCTTTTGTTCTGAGCAAGCTAACTGTTCGGACCACATAGAAAAAACATTAGAGTAGAAGAGTGCTCTTTTCTCAAAAGCAGAGTGTGTTTCTTATAAGGCGAGCTAGTGTTTGTTTCCCAGTCAGAAATGGAGTTGAATCCCATGCAGTTTCTGGTCCTATGAGCAAGAGTTGTTTTCTGGTAATAAAGTCACTGTTGCACTCCCTTTGCCATACACATTGTAAATAGCACTCGCATCTGTTCCCAGCAAGTACAGTGTATTGGACTGAAGCAGAGCTACTGTTCTTGTCAGTTTCCTAAGCAGAGTTGAACTAGATATGGCCCGTGTGTGTAGGAAGCCCAGTTCTTTTGTTCTGAGCAAGCTCACTGTTTGGACCCCATAGGAAACACAGTCGAGTAGAAGAGTGCTCTTTTCTCAAAAGCAGAGTGTGGTTCTTGTTAGGGGAGCTAGCGTTTGTTTCCCAGTCCTAAATGGAGTTGAATCACATGCAGATTCTTGTCCTACGAGCAAGAGTTATTTTCTGGTAATAAAGTCACTATTGCGCTCCCATTGCCATACACATTGCAAATATCACTCGCATCTGTTCCCAGCAAGTACAGTGTATTGGACTGTAGCGGAGCTACTGTTCTTGTAAGTTTCCTAAGCAGAGTTGAACTAGATATGGCCCGTGTGTGTAGGAAGCCCAGTTCTTTTGTTCTGAGCAAGCTCACTGTTCGGACCGCATAGGATACACAGTAGAGTAGAAGAGTGCTCTTTTCTCAAAAGCAGACTGTGTTTCTTGTAAGGAGAGCTAGCGTTTGTTTCCCAGTCCTAAATGGAGTTGAATCACATCCAGTTTCTGGTCCTACGAGCAAGAGTTGTTTTCTGGTAAGAAGAGTCACTATTGTGCTCCCATTGTCATACAGAGTGCAAATAGCACTCCCATCTGTTCCCAGCAAGTACAGTGTATTGGACTGAAAAGGAGCTACTGTTCTTGTCAGTTTCCTAAGCAGAGTTGAACTACATATGGTCCGTGTGTGTAGGAAGCACAGTTCTTTTGTTTTGAGCAAGCTCACTGTTCGGACCCCATAGGATACACAGTAGAGTAGAAGAGTGCTCTTTTCTCAAAAGCAGAGTGTGTTTCTTGTAAGGCGAGCTAGCATTTGTTTCCCAGTCCTAAATGGAGCTGTATCACATGCAGTTTCTGGTCCTACGTGCAAGAGTTGTTTTCTGGTAAGGAAAGTCACTATTGCGCTCCCATTGCATTACACAGTGCCAATAGCACTCGCGTCTGTTCCCAGCAAGTACAGTGTATTGGACTGAAGAGGAGCTGCTGTTCTTGTCAATTTCCTAAGCAGAGTTGAACTAGATATGGCCCCTGTGTGTAGGAAGCTCAGTTCTTTTGTTCTGAGCAAGCTCACTGTTCCGACCCCATAGGATACACAGTAGAGTAGAAGAGTTCTCTTTTCTCAAAAGCAGAGTGTGTTTCTTGTAAGGAGAGCTAGCGTTTGTTTTCCAGTCCTAAATGGAGTTGAATCACATCCAGTTTCTGGTCCTACGAGCAAGAGTTGTTTTCTGGTAAGAAGAGTCACTATTGTGCTCCCATAGTCATACAGAGTGCAAATAGCACTCGCGTCTGTTCCCAGCAAGTACAGCGTATTGGACTCAAAAGGAGCTGCTGTTCTTGTCAGTTTACTAAGCAGAGTTGAACTACATATGGTCCGTGTGTGTAGGAAGCACAGTTCTTTTGTTCTGAGCAAGCTCACTGTTCCGACCCCATAGGATACACAGTAGAGTAGAAGAGTGCTCTTTTCTCAAAAGCAGAGTGTGTTTCTTGTAAGGAGAGCTAGCGTTTGTTTCCCAGTCCTAAATGGAGTTGAATCACATCCAGTTTCTTGTCCTACGAGCAAGAGTTGTTTTCTGGTAAGAAGAGTCACTATTGTGCTCCCATTGTCATACAGAGTGCAAATAGCACTCGCGTCTGTTCCCAGCAAGTACAGTGTATTGGACCGAAAAGGAGCTACTGTTCTTGTCAGTTTCCTAAGCAGAGTTGAACTACATATGGTCCGTGTGTGTAGGAAGCAGAGTTCTTTTGTTCTGAGCAAGCTCACTGTTCGGACCCCATAGGAAACACAGTAGAGTAGAAGAGTGCTCTTTTCTCAAAAGCAGAGTGTGTTTCTTGTAAGGCGAGCTAGCATTTGTTTCCCAGTCCTAAATGGAGCTGTATCACATGCAGTTTCTGGTCCTACGAGCAAGAGTTGTTTTCTGGTAAGGAAAGTCACTATTGTGCTCCCATTGCATTACACAGTGCCAATAGCACTCGCGTCTGTTCCCAGCAATAGAGTGTATTGGACTGAAGAGGAGCTGCTGTTCTTGTCAATTTCCTAAGCAGAGTTGAACATGATATGGCCCCTGTGTGTAGGAAGCACAGTTCTTTTGTTCTGAGCAAGCTCACTATTCGGACCCCATAGGAAACACAGTAGAGTAGATGAGTGCTCTTTTCTCAAAAGCAGAGTGTGTTTCTTGTAAGGCGAGCTAGTGTTTGTTTCCCAGTCAGAAATGGATTTGAATCCCATGCAGTTTCTTGTCCTATGAGTAAGAGTTGTTTTCTGATAAGAAGAGTCACTATTGTGCTCCTATTGCCATACACAGGGCAAATAGCACTCGAGTCTGTTCCTAGCTAGTACAGTGTATTGGACTGAAGAGGAGCTACCGTTCTTGTCAGTTTCCTAAGCAGAGTTGAACTAGATATGGCCCGTGTGTGTAGGAAGCACAGTTCTTTTGTTCTGAGCAAGCTCACTCTTCGGACCCCATAGGAAACACAGTAGAGTAGAAGAGTGCTCTTTTCTCAAAAGCAGAGTGTGTTTCTTGTAACGTGAGCTAGCCTTTGTTTCCCAGTCCTAAATGGAGTTGAATCACATCCAGTTTTTGGTACTACGAGCAAGAGTTGTTTTCTGGTAATAAAGTCACTATTGCGCTCCCATTGCCATACACAGTGCAAATAGCACTCGCATCTGTTCCCAGCAATTACGGTGTATTGGACTGAAGCGGAGCTACTGTTCTTGTCAGTTACCTAAGCAGAGTTGAACTAGATATGGCCCGTGTGTGTAGGAAGCACAGTTCTTTTGTTCTGAGCAAGCTCACTGTTCGGACCCCATAGGAAACACAGTAGAGTAGAAGAGTGCTCTTTTCTCAAAAGCAGAGTGTGTTTCTTGTAAGGCGAGCTAGTGTTTGTTTCCCAGTCAGAAATGGAGTTGAATCCCATGCAGTTTCTGGTCCTACGAGCAAGAGTTGTTTTCTGGTAAGGAAAGTCACTATTGCGCTCCCATTGCCATACACAGTGCAAATAGCACTCGCGTCTGTTCCCAGGAAGTACAGTGTATTGGACTGAAGCGGAGCTACTGTTCTTGTCAGTTTCCTAAGCAGAGATGAACTAGATATGGCCCGTGTGTGTAGGAAGCACAGTACTTGTGTTCTGAGCAAGCTCACTCTCTGGCCCTATAAGAAACACAGTACAGTAGAAGAGTGCTCTTTTCTCAAAAGCAGAGTGTGTTTCTTGTAAGGCGAGCTAGCATTTGTTTCCCAGTCCTAAACGGAGTTGAATCACATGCAGTTTTTGGTCCTACGAGCAAGAGTTGTTTCCTGGTAATAAAGTCACTATTGTGCTCCCATTGCCATACACAGTGCAAATAGCACTCGCGTCTGTTCCCAGCAAGTACAGTGTATTGGATTGAAGAGGAGCTACCGTTCTTGTCAGTTTCCTAAGCAGAGTTGAACAAGATATGGCTCGTGTGTGTAGGAAGCACAGTTCATTTGTTCTGAGCAAGCTCCCTGTTAGGACCCCATGGGAAACACAGTAGAGTAGAAGAAGAGTGCTCTTTTCTCAAAAGCAGAGTGTGTTTCTTGTAAGGCGAGCTAGTGTTTGTTTCCCAGTCAGAAATGGAGTTGAATCCCATGCAGTTTCTGGTCCTATGAGCAAGAGGTGTTTTCTGATAAGAAGAGTCACTATTGCGCTCCTATTGCCATGCACAGTGCAAATAGCACTCGCGTCTGTTCCCAGCTAGTACAGTGTATTGGACTGAAGAGGAGCTACCATTCTTGTCAGTTTCCTAAGCAGAGTTGAACTAGATATGGCCCGTGTGTGTAAAAAGCACAGTTCTTTTGTTCTGAGCAAGCTCACTCTTCGGACCCCATAGGAAACACAGTAGAGTAGAAGAGTGCTCTTTTCTCAAAAGCAGAGTGTGTTTCTTGTAAGGCAAGCTAGCGTTTGTTTCCCAGTCCTAAATGGAGTTGAATCACATCCTGTTTTTGGTACTTGGAGCAAGAGTTGTTTTCTGGTAAGGAAAGTCACTATTGCACTCCCATTGCCATACACAGTGCAAATAGCACTCCCGTCTGTTCCCAGGAAGTACAGTGTATTGGACTGAAGAGGAGCTGCTGTTCTTGTCAATTTCCTAAGCAGAGTTGAACTAGATATGGCCCCTGTGTGTAGGAAGCACAGTTCTTTTGTTCTGAGCAAGCTCACTGTTCCGACCCCATAGGATACACAGTAGAGTAGAAGAGTGCTCTTTTCTCAAAAGCAGATTGTGTTTCTTGTAAGGAGAGCTAGCGTTTGTTTCCCAGTCCTAAATGGAGTTGAATCACATACAGTTTCTGGTCCTACGAGCAAGAGTTGTTTTCTGGTAAGAAGAGTCACTATTGTTCTCCCATTGTCATACAGAGTGCAAATAGCACTCGCGTCTGTTCCCAGCAAGTACAGTGTATTGGACTGAAAGGGAGCTCCTGTTCTTGTCAGTTTCCTAAGCAGAGTTGAACTACATATGGTCCGTGTGTGTAGGAAGCACAGTTCTTTTGTTCTGAGCAAGCTCACTGTTCGGACCCCATAGGAAACACAGTAGAGTAGAAGAGTGCTCTTTTCTCAGAGCAGAGTGTGTTTCTTGTAAGGCGAGCTAGCATTTGTTTCCCAGTCCTTAATGGAGCTGTATCACATGCAGTTTCTGGTCCTACGAGCAAGAGTTGTTTTCTGGTAAGGAAAGTCACTATTGTGCTCCCATTGCATTACACAGTGCCAATAGCACTCGCGTCTGTTCCCAGCAAGTACAGTGTATTGGACTGTAGCGGATCTACTGTTCTTGTCAGTTTCCTAAGCAGAGTTGAACTAGATATGGCCTGTGTGTGTAGGAAGCCCAGTTCTTTTGTTCTGAGCAAGCTCACTGTTCGGACCCCATAGGATGCACAGTAGAGTAGAAGAGTGCTCTTTTCTCAAAAGCAGAGTGTGTTTCTTGTAAGGAGAGCTAGCGTTTGTTTCCCAGTCCTAAATGGAGTTGAATCACATCCAGTTTCTGGTCCTACGAGCAAGAGTTGTTTTCTGGTAAGAAGAGTCACTATTGTGCTCCCATTGTCATACAGAGTGCAAATAGCACTCGCGTCTCTTCCCAGAAAGTACAGTGTATTGGACTGAAAAGGAGCTACTGTTCTTGTCAGTTTCCTAAGCAGAGTTGAACTACATATGGTCCGTGTGTGTAGGAAGCAGAGTTCTTTTGTTCTGAGCAAGCTCACTGTTCGGACCCCATAGGAAACACAGTAGAGTAGAAGAGTGCTCTTTTCTCAAAAGCAGAGTGTGTTTCTTGTAAGGCGAGCTAGCATTTGTTTCCCAGTCCTAAATGGAGCTGTATCACATGCAGTTTCTGGTCCTACGAGCAAGAGTTGTTTTCTGGTAAGGAAAGTCACTATTGTGCTCCCATTGCATTACACAGTGCCAATAGCACTCGCGTCTGTTCCCAGCAATAGAGTGTATTGGACTGAAGAGGAGCTGCTGTTCTTGTCAATTTCCTAAGCAGAGTTGAACATGATATGGCCCCTGTGTGTAGGAAGCACAGTTCTTTTGTTCTGAGCAAGCTCACTGTTCGGACCCCATAGGAAACACAGTAGAGTAGAAGAAGAGTGCTCTTTTCTCAAAAGCAGAGTGTGTTTCTTGTAAGGCGAGCTAGTGTTTGTTTCCCAGTCAGAAATGGAGTTGAATCCCATGCAGTTTCTGGTCCTATGAGCAAGAGGTGTTTTCTGATAAGAAGTGTCACTATTGCGCTCCTATTGCCATACACAGTGCAAATAGCACTCGCGTCTGTTCCCAGCTAGTACAGTGTATTAGACTGAAGAGGAGCTACCGTTCTTGTCAGTTTCCTAACCAGAGTTGAACTAGATATGGCCCGTGTGTGTAGGAAGCACAGTTCTTTTGTTCTGAGCAAGCTCACTCTTCGGACCCCATAGGAAACACAGTAGAGTAGAAGAGTGCTCTTTTCTCAAAAGCAGAGTGTGTTTCTTGTAAGGCAAGCTAGCGTTTGTTTCCCAGTCCTAAATGGAGTTGAATCACATCCTGTTTTTGGTACTTGGAGCAAGAGTTTTTTTCTGGTAAGGAAAGTCACTATTGCACTCCCATTGCCATACACAGTGCAAATAGCACTCGCGTCTGTTCCCAGGAAGTACAGTGTATTGGACTGAAGAGGAGCTGCTCTTCTTTCAATTTCCTAAGCAGAGTTGAACTAGATATGGCCCCTGTGTGTAGGAAGCACAGTTCTTTTGTTCTGAGCAAGCTCACTGTTCCGACCCCATAGGATACACAGTAGAGTAGAAGAGTGCTCTTTTCTCAAAAGCAGAGTGTGTTTCTTGTAAGGAGAGCTAGCGTTTGTTTCCCAGTCCTAAATGGAGTTGAATCACATACAGTTTCTGGTCCTACGAGCAAGAGTTGTTTTCTGGTAAGAAGAGTCACTATTGTGCTCCCATTGTCATACAGAGTGCAAATAGCACTCGCGTCTGTTCCCAGAAAGTACAGTGTATTGGACTGAAAAGGAGCTACTGTTCTTGTCAGTTTCCTAAGCAGAGTTGAACTACATATGGTCCGTGTGTGTAGGAAGCACAGTTCTTTTGTTCTGAGCAAGCTCACTGTTCGTTCCCCATAGGATACACAGTCGAGTAGAAGAGTGCTCTTTTCTCAAAAGCAGAGTGTGTTTCTTGTTAGGCGAGCTAGCGTTTGTTTCCCAGTCCTAAATGGAGTTGAATCACATGCAGATTCTTGTCCTACGAGCAAGAGTTGTTTTCTGGTAATAAAGTCACTGTTGCACTCCCTTTGCCATACACATTGTAAATAGCACTCGCATCTGTTCCCAGCAAGTACAGTGTATTGGACTGAAGCAGAGCTACTGTTCTTGTCAGTTTCCTAAGCAGAGTTGAACTAGATATGGCCCGTGTGTGTAGGAAGCCCAGTTCTTTTGTTCTGAGCAAGCTCACTGTTTGGACCCCATAGGAAACACAGTCGAGTAGAAGAGTGCTCTTTTCTCAAAAGCAGAGTGTGGTTCTTGTTAGGGGAGCTAGCGTTTGTTTCCCAGTCCTAAATGGAGTTGAATCCCATGCAGATTCTTGTCCTACGAGCAAGAGTTATTTTCTGGTAATAAAGTCACTATTGCGCTCCCATTGCCATACACATTGCAAATATCACTCGCATCTGTTCCCAGCAAGTACAGTGTATTGGACTGTAGCGGAGCTACTGTTCTTGTAAGTTTCCTAAGCAGAGTTGAACTAGATATGGCCCGTGTGTGTAGGAAGCCCAGTTCTTTTGTTCTGAGCAAGCTCACTGTTTGGACCGCATAGGATACACAGTAGAGTAGAAGAGTGCTCTTTTCTCAAAAGCAGAGTGTGTTTCTTGTAAGGAGAGCTAGCGTTTGTTTCCCAGTCCTAAATGGAGTTGAATCACATCCAGTTTCTGGTCCTACGAGCAAGAGTTGTTTTCTGGTAAGAAGAGTCACTATTGTGCTCCCATTGTCATACAGAGTGCAAATAGCACTCCCATCTGTTCCCAGCAAGTACAGTGTATTGGACTGAAAAGGAGCTACTGTTCTTGTCAGTTTCCTAAGCAGAGTTGAACTACATATGGTCCGTGTGTGTAGGAAGCACAGTTCTTTTGTTTTGAGCAAGCTCACTGTTCGGACCCCATAGGATACACAGTAGAGTAGAAGAGTGCTCTTTTCTCAAAAGCAGAGTGTGTTTCTTGTAAGGCGAGCGAGCATTTGTTTCCCAGTCCTAAATGGAGCTGTATCACATGCAGTTTCTGGTCCTACGTGCAATAGTTGTTTTCTGGTAAGGAAAGTCACTATTGCGCTCCCATTGCATTACACAGTGCCAATAGCACTCGCGTCTGTTCCCAGCAAGTACAGTGTATTGGACTGAAGAGGAGCTGCTGTTCTTGTCAATTTCCTAAGCAGAGTTGAACTAGATATGGCCCCTGTGTGTAGGAAGCTCAGTTCTTTTGTTCTGAGCAAGCTCACTGTTCCGACCCCATAGGATACACAGTAGAGTAGAAGAGTTCTCTTTTCTCAAAAGCAGAGTGTGTTTCTTGTAAGGAGAGCTAGCGTTTGTTTTCCAGTCCTAAATGGAGTTGAATCACATCCAGTTTCTGGTCCTACGAGCAAGAGTTGTTTTCTGGTAAGAAGAGTCACTATTGTGCTCCCATAGTCATACAGAGTGCAAATAGCACTCGCGTCTGTTCCCAGCAAGTACAGCGTATTGGACTCAAAAGGAGCTGCTGTTCTTGTCAGTTTACTAAGCAGAGTTGAACTACATATGGTCCGTGTGTGTAGGAAGCACAGTTCTTTTGTTCTGAGAAGCTCACTGTTCCGACCCCATAGGATACACAGTAGAGTAGAAGAGTGCTCTTTTCTCAAAAGCAGAGTGTGTTTCTTGTAAGGAGAGCTAGCGTTTGTTTCCCAGTCCTAAATGGAGTTGA
The DNA here is from genome assembly GCF_949786415.1 of Peromyscus eremicus. NCBI lineage: Eukaryota > Metazoa > Chordata > Mammalia > Rodentia > Cricetidae > Peromyscus > Peromyscus eremicus. The sequence goes on along the minus strand of NW_026737620.1, from coordinate 21,225 downwards.
ATCACATCCAGTTTCTGGTCCTACGAGCAAGAGTTGTTTTCTGGTAAGAAGAGTCACTATTGTGCTCCCATTGTCATACAGAGTGCAAATAGCACTCGCGTCTGTTGCCAGCAAGTACAGTGTATTGGACCGAAAAGGAGCTACTGTTCTTGTCAGTTTCCTAAGCAGAGTTGAACTACATATGGTCCGTGTGTGTAGGAAGCACAGTTCTTTTGTTCTGAGAAGCTCACTGTTCGGACCCCATAGGAAACACAGTAGAGTAGAAGAGTGCTCTTTTCTCAAAAGCAGAGTGTGTTTCTTGTAAGGCGAGCTAGCATTTGTTTCCCAGTCCTAAATGGAGCTGTATCACATGCAGTTTCTGGTCCTACGAGCAAGAGTTGTTTTCTGGTAAGGAAAGTCACTATTGCGCTCCCATTGCATTACACAGTGCCAATAGCACTCGCGTCTGTTCCCAACAATACAGTGTATTGGACTGAAGAGGAGCTACTGTTCTTGTCAGTTTCCTAAGCAGAGTTGAACTACATATGGTCCCTGTGTGTAGGAAGCACAGTTTTTTTGTTCTGATCAAGCTCACTGTTCAGACCCCAAAGGAAACACAGTAGAGTAGAAGAGTACTCTTTTCTCAAAAGCAGAGTGTGTTTCTTGTAAGGTGAGCTAGCGTTTGTTTCCCAGTCCTAAATGGAGCTGAATCACATGCAGTTTCTGTTCCTACGAGCAAGAGTTGTTTTCTGTTAAGGAATGTGACTATTGCGCTCCCATTTCCATACACAGTGCAAATAGCACTCGCGTCTGTTCCCAGCAAGTACAGTGTATTGGACTGAAGAGGAGCTACTGTTCTTGTCAGTTTCCTAAGCAGAGTTGAACTAGATATGGCCCGTGTGTGTAGGAAGCACAGTTCTTTTGTTCTGAGCAAGCTCAATGTTCTGGCCCTATAGGAAACACAGTAGAGTAGAAGAGTGCTCTTTTCTCAAAAGCAGAGTGTGTTTCTTGTAAGGCAAGCTAGCATTTGTTTCCCAGTCCTAAACGGAGTTGAATCACATGCAGTTTCTGGTCCTACGAGCAAGAGTTGTTTTCTGGTAAGGAAAGTCACTATTGCGCTCCCATTTCCATACTCAGTGCAAATAGCACTCGCGTCTGTTCCCAACAAGTACAGTGTATTGGACTGAAGAGGAGCTACTGTTCTTGTCAGTTTCCTAAGCAGAGTTGAACTAGATATGGCCCATGTGTGTAGGAAGCACAGTTCTTTTGTTCTGAGCAAGCTCACTATTCGGACCCCATAGGAAACACATTAGAGTAAAAGAGTGCTCTTTTCTCAAAAGCAGAGTGTGTTTCTTGTAACGTGAGCTAGTGTTTGTTTTCCAGTCAGAAATGGAGTTGAATGCCATGCAGTTTCTGGTCCTACGAGCAAGATTGTTTTCTGGTAAGAAGAGTCACTATTGCACTCCCATTGTCATACACAGGGCAAATAGCACTGGCGTCTGTTCCCAGCAAGTACAGTGTATTGGACTGAAGTGGAGCTACTCTTCATGTCAGTTTCCTAAGCGGAGTTGAACTAGATATGGCCCGTGTGTGTAGGAAGCACAGTTCTTTTGTTCTGAGCAAGCTAACTGTTCGGACCACATAGAAAAAAACATTAGAGTAGAAGAGTGCTCTTTTCTCAAAAGCAGAGTGTGTTTCTTATAAGGCGAGCTAGTGTTTGTTTCCCAGTCAGAAATGGAGTTGAATCCCATGCAGTTTCTGGTCCTATGAGCAAGAGTTGTTTTCTGGTAATAAAGTCACTGTTGCACTCCCTTTGCCATACACATTGTAAATAGCACTCGCATCTGTTCCCAGCAAGTACAGTGTATTGGACTGAAGCAGAGCTACTGTTCTTGTCAGTTTCCTAAGCAGAGTTGAACTAGATATGGCCCGTGTGTGTAGGAAGCCCAGTTCTTTTGTTCTGAGCAAGCTCACTGTTTGGACCCCATAGGAAACACAGTCGAGTAGAAGAGTGCTCTTTTCTCAAAAGCAGAGTGTGGTTCTTGTTAGGGGAGCTAGCGTTTGTTTCCCAGTCCTAAATGGAGTTGAATCACATGCAGATTCTTGTCCTACGAGCAAGAGTTATTTTCTGGTAATAAAGTCACTATTGCGCTCCCATTGCCATACACATTGCAAATATCACTCGCATCTGTTCCCAGCAAGTACAGTGTATTGGACTGTAGCGGAGCTACTGTTCTTGTAAGTTTCCTAAGCAGAGTTGAACTAGATATGGCCCGTGTGTGTAGGAAGCCCAGTTCTTTTGTTCTGAGCAAGCTCACTGTTCGGACCGCATAGGATACACAGTAGAGTAGAAGAGTGCTCTTTTCTCAAAAGCAGACTGTGTTTCTTGTAAGGAGAGCTAGCGTTTGTTTTCCAGTCCTAAATGGAGTTGAATCACATCCAGTTTCTGGTCCTACGAGCAAGAGTTGTTTTCTGGTAAGAAAAGTCACTATTGTGCTCCCATTGTCATACAGAGTGCAAATAGCACTCCCATCTGTTCCCAGCAAGTACAGTGTATTGGACTGAAAAGGAGCTACTGTTCTTGTCAGTTTCCTAAGCAGAGTTGAACTACATATGGTCCGTGTGTGTAGGAAGCACAGTTCTTTTGTTTTGAGCAAGCTCACTGTTCGGACCCCATAGGATACACAGTAGAGTAGAAGAGTGCTCTTTTCTCAAAAGCAGAGTGTGTTTCTTGTAAGGCGAGCTAGCATTTGTTTCCCAGTCCTAAATGGAGCTGTATCACATGCAGTTTCTGGTCCTACGTGCAAGAGTTGTTTTCTGGTAAGGAAAGTCACTATTGCGCTCCCATTGCATTACACAGTGCCAATAGCACTCGCGTCTGTTCCCAGCAAGTACAGTGTATTGGACTGAAGAGGAGCTGCTGTTCTTGTCAATTTCCTAAGCAGAGTTGAACTAGATATGGCCCCTGTGTGTAGGAAGCTCAGTTCTTTTGTTCTGAGCAAGCTCACTGTTCCGACCCCATAGGATACACAGTAGAGTAGAAGAGTTCTCTTTTCTCAAAAGCAGAGTGTGTTTCTTGTAAGGAGAGCTAGCGTTTGTTTTCCAGTCCTAAATGGAGTTGAATCACATCCAGTTTCTGGTCCTACGAGCAAGAGTTGTTTTCTGGTAAGAAGAGTCACTATTGTGCTCCCATAGTCATACAGAGTGCAAATAGCACTCGCGTCTGTTCCCAGCAAGTACAGCGTATTGGACTCAAAAGGAGCTGCTGTTCTTGTCAGTTTACTAAGCAGAGTTGAACTACATATGGTCCGTGTGTGTAGGAAGCACAGTTCTTTTGTTCTGAGCAAGCTCACTGTTCCGACCCCATAGGATACACAGTAGAGTAGAAGAGTGCTCTTTTCTCAAAAGCAGAGTGTGTTTCTTGTAAGGAGAGCTAGCGTTTGTTTCCCAGTCCTAAATGGAGTTGAATCACATCCAGTTTCTTGTCCTACGAGCAAGAGTTGTTTTCTGGTAAGAAGAGTCACTATTGTGCTCCCATTGTCATACAGAGTGCAAATAGCACTCGCATCTGTTCCCAGCAAGTACAGTGTATTGGACCGAAAAGGAGCTACTGTTCTTGTCAGTTTCCTAAGCAGAGTTGAACTACATATGGTCCGTGTGTGTAGGAAGCACAGTTCTTTTGTTCTGAGAAGCTCACTGTTCGGACCCCATAGGAAACACAGTAGAGTAGAAGAGTGCTCTTTTCTCAAAAGCAGAGTGTGTTTCTTGTAAGGCGAGCTAGCATTTGTTTCCCAGTCCTAAATGGAGCTGTATCACATGCAGTTTCTGGTCCTACGAGCAAGAGTTGTTTTCTGGTAAGGAAAGTCACTATTGCGCTCCCATTGCATTACACAGTGCCAATAGCACTCGCGTCTGTTCCCAGCAATACAGTGTATTGGACTGAAGAGGAGCTACTGTTCTTGTCAGTTTCCTAAGCAGAGTTGAACAACATATGGTCCCTGTGTGTAGGAAGCACAGTTTTTTTGTTCTGATCAAGCTCACTGTTCAGACCCCAAAGGAAACACAGTAGAGTAGAAGAGTACTCTTTTCTCAAAAGCAGAGTGTGTTTCTTGTAAGGTGAGCTAGCGTTTGTTTCCCAGTCCTAAATGGAGCTGAATCACATGCAGTTTCTGTTCCTACGAGCAAGAGTTGTTTTCTGTTAAGGAATGTGACTATTGCGCTCCCATTTCCATACACAGTGCAAATAGCACTCGCGTCTGTTCCCAGCAAGTACAGTGTATTGGACTGAAGAGGAGCTACTGTTCTTGTCAGTTTCCTAAGCAGAGTTGAACTAGATATGGCCCGTGTGTGTAGGAAGCACAGTTCTTTTGTTCTGAGCAAGCTCAATGTTCGGACCCCATAGGAAACACAGTAGAGTAGAAGAGTGCTCTTTTCTCAAAAGCAGAGTCTGTTTCTTGTAAGGCGAGCTAGCGTTTGTTTCCCAGTCCTAAATGGAGTTGAATCACATGCAGTTTTTGGTCCTACGAGCAAGAGTTGTTTTCTGGTAATAAAGTCACTGTTGCACAACCTTTGCCATACACAGTGTAAATAGCACTCGCATCTGTTCCCAGCAAGTACAGTGTATTGGACTGAAGCAGAGCTACTGTTCTTGTCAGTCTCCTAAGCAGAGTTGAACTAGATATGGCCGGTGTGTGTAGGAAGCACAGTACTTTTGTTCTGATCAAGCTCACTGTTCAGACCCCATAGAAAACACAGTAGAGTAGAAGAGTGCTCTTTTCTCAAAAGCAGAGTTTGTTTTTTGTAAGGCGAGATAGCGTTTGTTTCCCAGTCCTAAATGGAGTTTAATCACATGCAGTTTTTTGTCCTACGACCAAGAGTTGTTTTCTGGTAAGGAAAGTCACTATTGCACTCCCATTTCCATACACAGTGCAAATAGCACTCGCGTCTGTTCCCAGCAAGTACAGTGTATTGGACTGAAGCGTAGCTACTATTCTTGTCAGTTTCCTAAGCAGAGTTGAACTAGATATGGCACGTGTGTGTAGGAAGCACAGTTCTTTTGTTCTGAGCAAGCACAATGTTCGGACCCTATAGGAAACACAGTAGAGTAGAAGACTGCTCTTTTCTCAAAAGCAGAGTGTGTTTCTTGTAAGGCGAGCTAGTGTTTGTTTTCCAGTCAGAAATGGAGTTGAATCCCATGCAGTTTCTTGTCCTATGAGTAAGAGTTGTTTTCTGGTAATAAAGTCACTGTTGCACTCCCATTGCCATACACAGTGTAAATAGCACTCGCATCTGTTCCCAGCAAGTACAGTGTATTGGACTGAAGCGGAGCTACTGTTCTTGTCAGTTTCCTAAGCAGAGTTGAACTAGATATGGCCCATGTGTGTAGGAAGCCCAGTTCTTTTGTTCTGAGCAAGCTCACTGTTCGGACTCCATAGGATACACAGTCGAGTAGAAGAGTGCTCTTTTCTCAAAAGCAGAGTGTGTTTCTTGTTACGTGAGCTAGTGTTTTTTTCCTAGTCCTAAAAGGAGTTGAATCACATGCAGTTTCTTGTTCTACGAGCAAGAGTTTTTTTCTGGTAATAAGAGTCACTATTGAGCTCCCATTGTCATACACAGGGCAAATAGCACTGGCGTCTGTTCCCAGAATGTACAGTGTATTGCACTGAACAGGAGCTACTGTTCTTTTCAGTTTCCTAAGCAGAATTGAACTAGATATGGCAGTATTTGTATGAAGCACACTTCTTTGTTCTGAGCAAGCTCACTGTTCTGGCCCTATAGGAAACACAGTAGAGAAGAAGAGTGCTGTTTTCTCAAAAGCAGAGTGTGTTTCTTGTAAGGCGAGCTAGCATTTGTTTCCCAGTCCTAAACGGAGTTGAATCACATGCAGTTTCTTTTCCTACGAGCAAGAGTTGTTTTCTGGCAAGGAAAGTCACTATTGCGCTCCCATTTCCATACTCAGTGCAAATAGCACTCGCGTCTGTTCCCAGCAAGTACAGTGTATTGGACTGAAGCGTAGCTACTGTTCTTGTCAGTTTCCTAAGCAGAGTTGAACTAGATATGGCCCCTGTGTGTAGGAAGCACAGTTCTTTTGTTCTGAACAAGCTCACTATTCGGACCCCATAGGAAACACAGTAGAGTAGAAGAGTGCTCTTTTCTCAAAATCAGAGAGTCTTTCTTGTAAGGCGAGCTAGTGTTTGTTTCCCAGTCAGAAATGGAGTTGAATCCCATGCAGTTTCTGGTCCTATGAGCAAGAGTTGTTTTCTGATAAGAAGAGACACTATTGTGCTCCTATTGCCATACACAGTGCAAATAGCACTGGCGTCTGTTCCCATCAAGTACAGTGTATTGGACTGAATAGGAGCTACTGTTCTTGTCAGTTTCCTAAGCAGAGTTGAACTACATATGGTCCGTGTGTGTAGGAAGCACAGTTCTTTTGTTCTGAGCAAGCTCACTGTTCGGACCCCATAGGAAACACAGTAGAGTAGAAGAGTGCTCTTTTCTCAAAAGCAGAGTGTGTTTCTTGTAAGGCGAGCTAGTGTTTGTTTCCCAGTCAGAAATGGAGTTGAATCCCATGCAGTTTCTGGTCCTATGAGCAAGAGTTGTTTTCTGATAAGAAGAGACACTATTGTGCTCCTATTGCCATACACAGTGCAAATAGCACTGGCGTCTGTTCCCAGCAAGTACAGTGTATTGGACTGAATAGGAGCTACTGTTCTTGTCAGTTTCCTAAGCAGAGTTGAACTACATATGGTCCGTGTGTGTAGGAATCATAGTTCTTTTGTTCTGAGCAAGCTCACTATTCGGACCCCATAGAAAAAACACAGTAGAGTAGAACAGTGCTCTTTTCTCAAAAGCAGAGTGTGTTTCTTGTAAGTTGAGCTAGCGTTTATTTCCCAGTCCTAAATGGAGTTGAATCACATGCAGTTTTTGGTCCTACGAGCAAGAGTTGTTTTCTGGTAATAAAGTCACTGTTGTGCTCCCATTGCCATACACAGTGTAAATAGCACTCGCATCTGTTCCCACCAAGTACAGTGTATTGGACTGTAGCGGAGTTACTGTTCTTGTCAGTTTCCTAAGCAGAGTTGAACTAGATATGGCCCATGTGTGTAGGAAGCCCAGTTCTTTTGTTCTGAGCAAGCTCACTGTTCGGACCCCATAGGATACACAGTCGAGTAGAAGAGTGCTCTTTTCTCAAAAGCAGAGTGTGTTTCTTCTAAGGCGAGCTAGCGTTTGTTTCCCAATCCTAAATGGAGTTGAATCACGTGCAGTTTTTGGTCCCATGAGCAAGAGTTGTTTTCTGGTAAGGAAATTCACTGTTGCGCTCCCATTCCCCTACACAGTGCAAATAGCACTCGCGTCTGTTCCCAGCAAGTACAGTGTATTGGACTGAAGAAGAGCTACTCTTCTTGTCAGTTTCCTAAGCAGAGTTGAACTAGATATGGCCCGTGTGTGTAGGAAGCACAGTTCTTTTGTTCTGAGCAAGCTCACTGTTCGGATCCCAAAGGAAACACAATAGAGTAGAAGAGTGCTCTTTTCTCAAAAGCAGAGTGTGTTTCTTGTATGGCAAGCTAGTGTTTGTTTCCCAGTCCTAAATGGAGTTGAATCCCATGCAGTTTCTAGTCCTACGAGCAAGAGTTTTTTTCTGGTAAGAAGAGTCACTATTACGCTCCCATTTCTATACACAGTGCAAATAGCACTCGCGTCTGTTCCCAGGAAGTACAGTGTATTGGACTGAAGAGGAGCTACTGTTCTTGTCAGTTTCCTAAGCAGAGTTGAACTAGATATGGCTCATGTGTGTAGGAAGCACAGTTCTTTTGTTCTGTGCAAGCTCACTGTTCTGGCCATATAGGAAACACAGTAGAGTAGAAGAGTGCTCTTTTCTCAAAAGCAGAGTGTGTTTCTAGTAAGGCGAGCTAGTGTTTGTTTCCCAGTCCTAAATGGAGTTCAATCACATGCAGTTTCTGGTCCTATGAGCAAGACTTGTTTTCTGGTAAGGAAAGTAACTATTGCGCTCCCATTGCCTTACTCAGTGTAAATAGCACTCGCGTCTGTTCCCAGCAAGTACAGTGTATCGGACTGAAGAGGAGCTACTGTTCTTGTCAGTTTCCTAAGCAGACTTGAACTAGATATGGCCGTGTGTGTAGGAAGCACAGTTTTTTTGTTCTGAGCAATCTCACTGTTCGGACCCCATAGGAAAAACAGTAGAGTAGAAGAGTGCTCTTTTCTCAAAAGCAGAGTGTGTTTCTTGTAAGGCGAGCTAGCGTTTGTTTCCCAGTCCTAAATGGAGTTGAATCACATGCAGTTTCTGGTCCTACGAGCAAGAGTTGTTTTCTGGTAAGGAAAGTCACTATTGCGATCCCTTTGCCATACACAGTGCAAATATCCCTCCCGTCTGTTCCCAGCAAGTACAGTGTATTGGACTGAAGAACAGCTACTGTTCTTCTCAGTTTCTTAAGAAGAGTTGAACTAGATATGGCCCGTGTGTGTAGGAAGCACAGTTCTTTTTTCTGAGCAAGCTCACTGTTCTGGCCCTATAGGAAACACAGTAGAGTAGAAGAGTGTTCTTTTCTCAAAAGCAGAGTGTGTTTCTTATAAAGCGAGCTACAGTTTGTTTCCCAGTCCTAAATGGAGTTGAGTCACATGCTGTTTTTTGTCCTACGAGCAAGCGTTCTTTTCTGGTAAGACGAGTCACTATTGTGCTCCAATTGCCATACACAGTGCAAATAGCACTCTTGTATGTTCTCAGCAAGTACAGTGTATTGGACTGAAGAGGACCTACTGTTCTTGTCAGGTTCCTAAGCAGAATTGAACTAGATATGGGTGTGTGTGTAGGAAGCACAGTTCTTTTTTTCTGAGCAAGCTCACTGTTCAGGCCTTATAATAAACACAGTAGAGTAGAAGAGTGCTCTTTTCTCTAAAGCAGAGTGTGTTTCTTGTAAGGCCAATTAGCGTTTGTTTCCCAGTCCTTAATAGAGTTGAATCACATGCAGTTTCTGGTCCTACGAGCAAGAGTTGTTTTATGGTAAGAAGAGTCAGTATTGTGCTGCCATTGCCATACACAGGACAAATAGCAATGGCGTCTGTTCCCAGCAAGTACAGTGTATCGGACTGAAGAGGAGCTACTGTTCTTGTCAGTTTCCTAAGTAGAGTTGAACTAGATATGGCCGTGTGTGTAGGAAGCACAGTTCTTTTATTCTCAGCAAGCTCACTGTTTGGACCCCATAGGAAACACAGTAGAGAAGAAGAGTGCTCTTTTCTCAAAAGCAGAGTTTGTTTTTTGTAAGGAGAGCTAGCGTTTGTTTCCCAGTCCTGAATGGAGTTGAATCCCATGCAGTTTCTGGTCCTACGAGCAAGAGTTGTTTTCTGGTAAGAAGAGTCAATATTGCGCTGCCATTGCCATACACAAGATAAATAGCACTGGCGTCTGTTCCCAGCAAATACAGTGTATTGGACTGAAGAGGATCTACAGTTCTTGTCAGGTTCGTAAGCAGAATTGAACTAGATATAGCCGTGTGTGTAGGAAGCACAGTTCTTTTGTTCTGAGCAAGCTCACTGTTCTCGCCCTGTAGGAAACACAGTAGAGAAGAAGAGTGCTCCTTTCTCAAAAGCAGAGTGTGTTTCTTGTAAGGCGAGCTAGCGTTTGTTTCCCAGCCATAAATGGAGTTCAATCACAGGCAGGTTCTGGTCCTACGAGCAAGAGTTGTTTTCTGGTATGGAAAGTCACTATTGCGCTCCCATTGTCATACACAGTGCAAATAGCACTCACGTCTGTTCCCAGCAAGTACAGTGTATCAGACTGAAGAGAAGCTACTGTTCTTGTCAGTTTCCTAAGCAGAGTTGAACGAGATATGTCCCGTGTGTGTAGGAAGCACAGTCCTTTTGTTCTGAGCAAGCTCACTGTTTGGACCCCTTAGGAAACACAGTTATGTAGAAGAGTGCTCTTTTCTCAAAAGCAGAGTATGTTTCTTGTAAGGCGAGCTAGCGTTTGTTTCCCAGTCCTAAATGGAGTTGAATCCCATGCAGTTTCTGGTCCTACGAGCAAGAGTTGTTTTCTGGTAAGAAGAGTCACTATTGTGCTGCCATTGCCATACACAGGACAAATAGCACTGGCGTCTGTTCCCAGCAAGTACAATGTATTGGACTGAACAGGCGCTACTGTTCTTGTCAGGTTCCTAAGCAGACTTGAACTAGATATGGCCGTGTGTGTAGGAAGCACAGTTTTTTTGTTCTGAGCAAGCTCACTGTTCGGAACACATAGAAAACACAGTAGAATAGAAGAGTGCTCTTTTATCAAAAACAGAGTGTGTTTCTTGGAAGGCGAGCTAGCGTTTCTTTCCCAGTCTTAAATGGAGTTGAGTCACATGCAGTTTTTTGTCCTACAAGCAAGAGTTGTTTTCTGGTAGGACGAGACACTATTGTGCTCCAATTGCCATACACAGTGCAAATAGCACTCGCGTCTGTTCCCCGCAAGTACAGTGTATTGGACTGAAGAAGACCTACTGTTCTTGTCAGTTTCCTAAGCAGAGTTGAACTAGATATGGCCGTGTGTGTAGGAAGCACAGTTCTTTTGTTCTGAGCAAGCTCACTGTTCGGACCCAATAGGAAGCACAGTACAGTAGAAGAGTGCTCTTTTCTCAAAAGCAAAGTGTGTTTCTTGTAAGACAAGCTAGCGTTTGTTTCCCAGTCCTAAATGGAGTTGAATCACATGCAGTTTCTGGTCCTACGAGCAAGAGTTGTTTTCTGGTAAGGAAAGTAACTATTGTGCTCCCATTGCCATACACAGTGCCAATAGCACTCGTGTCTGTTCCCAGCAAGTACAGTGTATGGGACTGAAGAGGAGCTACTGTTCTTGTCAGTTTCCTAAGCAGAGTTGAACTAGATATGGCCCGTGTGTGTAGGAAGCACAGTTCTTTTGTTCTGAGCAAGCTCACTGTTCTGGCCCTATAGGAAACAAGTAGAGTAGAAGAGTGCTCTTTTCTCTAAAGCAGAGTGTGTTTCTTGTAAGGCCAGCGAGCGTTTGTTTACCAGTCCTAAATGGAGTTGAATCACATGCAGTTTCTGGTCCTACGAGCAAGAGTTGTTTTATGGTAAGAAGAGTCACTATTGTGCTGCCATTGCCATACACAGGCAAATAGCACTGGCGTCTGTTCCCAGCAAGTACAGTGTATTGGACTGAAGAGGATCTACTGTTCTTGTCAGGTTCCTAAGCAGAATTGAACTAGATATGGCCGTGTGTGTAGGAAGCACAGTTCTTTTGTTCTGAGCAAGCTCACTCTTCTGGCCCTATAGGAAATGCAGTAGACTAGAAGAGTGCTCTCTTCTCAAAAGCAGAGTGTGTTTTTGTAAGGCGAGCTAGTGTTTGTTTCCCAGTCAGAAATGGAGTTGAATCCCATGCAGTTTCTGGTCCTACCAGCAAGAGTTGTTTTCTGGTAAGAAGAGTCACTTTTGCGCTCCCATTCCCATACACAGTGAAAATAGCACTCGCTTCTGTTCCCAGGAAGTACAGTGTATTGGACTAAAGATGAGCTACTGTTCTTGTCAGTATCCTAAGCAGACTTAAACTAGATATGGGCCGTGTGTGTAGGAAGTACAGTTCTTTTGTTCTGAGTAAGCACACTGTTCGGTCCACATAGGAAACACAGTAGAGTAGAAGAATGCTCTTTTCTCAAAACCAGAGTGTTTTTCTTGTAAGGCGAGCTAGCGTTTGTTTCCCAGTCCCAAATGGTGTTGAATCACATGCAGTTTTTGGTCCTATGAGCAAGAGTTGTTTTCTGGTAAGGAAAGTCACTATTGTGCTCCCATTGCCATACACAGTGCAAATAGCACTCGCGTCTGTTCCCAGCAAGTACAGTGTACTGGACTGAAGAGGAGCTACTGTTCTTGTCAGTTTCCTAAGCGGAATTGAACTAGATATGGGTGTGTGTGTAGGAAGCACAGTTCTTTTGTTCTGAGCAAGCTCACTGTTTGGACCCCAAAGGAAACACAGTAGAGTAGAAGACTGCTCTTTTCTCAAAAGCAGAGTGTGTTTATTGTAAGGCGAGCTAGTGTTTGTTTCGGAGTCCTAAATGGAGTTGAATCACATGCAGTTTCTGGTCCTATGAGCAAGAGTTGTTTTCTGGTAAGAAGAGTCACTATTTTGCTCCCATTGTCATACACATTACAAATAGCACTGGCGTCTGTTTCCAGCATGTACAGTGTATTGGACTGAAGAGGATCCACTGTTATTGTCAGTTTCCTAAGCAGAATTGAACTAGATATGGCCGTGTGTGTAGGAAGTACAGTTCTTTTGTTCTGAGCAAGCTCACTGTTTTGGCTCTATATAAAACACAGTAGAGTAGAAGAGTGCTCTTTTCTCAAAAGCAGTGTGTGTTTCTTGTAAGGCGAGCTAGCGTTTGTGTCCCAGTCCTAAATGGAGTTGAATCACATGCAGTTTTTGTTTCCATGAGCATGAGTTGTTTTCTGGTAAGGAAGTCACTATTGTGCTCCCATTCCCCTACACAGTGCAAATAGCACTCGCGTCTGTTCCCAGCAAATACACTGTATTGGACTGAAGTGGAGCTACTGTTATTGTCAGTTTCCTAATCAGAGTTGAAATAGATATGGCCTGTGTGTGTAGGAAGCACAGTTCTTTGGTTCTGAGCAAGCTCACTGTTCGGATCCCATAGGAAACACAGTAGAGTAGAAGAGTGCTCTTTTCTCAAAAGCAGAGTCTGTTTCTTGTAAGGCAAGCTAGTGTTTGTTTTCCAGTCAGAAATGGAGTTGAATCCCATGCAGTTTCTGGTCCTATGACCAAGAGTTGTTTTCTGGTAAGAAGAGTCACTATTACGCTCCCATTGCGATACACAGTGCAAATAGCACTCGCGTCTCTTCGCAGGAATTACAGTGTATTGGACTGAAGAGGATCTACTGTCCTTGTCAGTTTCCTAAGCAGAATTGATCTAGATATGGCCCGTGTGTGTAGGAAGCATAGTTCTTCTGTTCTGAGAAAGCTCATTGTTCTGACCCCATAAGAAAAACAGTAGAGTAGAAGAGTGCCCGTTTCTCAAAAGCAGTGTGTGTTTCTTGTAAGGCGAGCTAGCATTAGTTTCCCAATCCTAAATGGAGTTGAATCACATGCAGTTTCTGGTCCTACGAGCAAGAGTTGTTTTCTGGTAAGAAGAGTCACTATTGCCCTCCCATTGTCATACACTGGGCAAATAGCACTCGCGTCTGTTTCCAGCAACTACAGAGTATTGGACTGAAGAGGTTCTACTATTCTTGTCAGTTTCATAAGCAGAATTGAACTAGATATGACCGTGTGTGTAGGAAGCACAGTTCTTTTGTTCTGAGCAAGCTCACTGTTTTGGCCCTATAGGAAACACAGTAGAGTAGAAGAGTGCTCTTTTCTCAAAAGCAGTGTGTGTTTCTTGTAAGGCGAGCTAGCGTTTGTTTCCCAATCCAAAATGGAGTTGAATTACATGCAGTTTCTGGTCCTACGAGCAAGAGTTGTTTTCTGGTAAGAAGAGTCACTATTGTGCTCCATATGTCATACACAGGGCAAATAGCACTCCCGTCTGTTCCCAGCATGTACAGTGTACTGGACTGAAGAGGATCTACTGTCCTTTTCAGTTTCCTAAGCAGAATTGATCTAGATATGGCCCGTGTGTGTAGGAAGCACAGTTCATCTGTTCTGCGAAAGCTCATTGCTCTGACCCCATAAGAAAAACAGTAGAGTAGAAGAGTGCCCTTTTCTCAAAAGCAGTGTTTGTTTCTTGTAAGGCGAGCTAGCGTTTGTTGTTCCATCCTAAATGGAGTTGAATCACATAAAGTTTCTGGTCCTACGAGCAAGAGTTGTTTTCTGGTAAGAAGAGTCACTATTGTGCTCCCATTGCCATACACAGGGCAAATAGCACTGGCGTCTGTTCCCAGCATGTACAGTGTATTGGACTGAAGAGGAGCTACTGTTCTTGTCAGTTTCCTAAGCAGAGTAGAACTAGATATAGCCCGTGTGTGTAGGAAGCAAAGTTCTTTTGTTCTGAGCAAGCTCACTATTCTGGCACTATAGGAAACACAGTAGAGTAGAAGAGTGCGCTTTTCTCAAAAGCAGAGTGTGTTTCTTGTAAGGCGAGCTAGTGTTTGTTTCCCAGTCAGAAATGGACTTGAATCCCATGCAGTTTCTGGTCCTACGAGCAAGAGTTGTTTTGTGGTAAGTAGAGTCACTATTACGCTCCCATTGCCATACACAGAGCAAATAGCACTCGCGTCTGTTCCCAGCAAGTCCAGTGTATTGGACTGAAGAGGAGCTACTGTTCTTGTCAGTTTCTTAAGCAGAGTTGAACTAGATATGGCAAGTGTGTGTAGGAAGCACAGTTCTTTTGTTCTGAGCAAGCTCACTGTTCTGGCCCTATAGGAAACACAGTTATGTAGAAGAGTGCTCTTTTCTCAAAAGCAGAGTATGTTTCTTGTAAGGCGAGCTAGCGTTTGTTTCCCAGTCCTAAATGGAGTTGAATCCCATGCAGTTTCTGGTCCTACGAGCAAGAGTTGTTTTCTGGTAAGAAGAGTCACTATTGTGCTGCCATTGCCATACACAGGACAAATAGCACTGGCGTCTGTTCCCAGCAAGTACAATGTATTGGACTGAACAGGCGCTACTGTTCTTGTCAGGTTCCTAAGCAGACTTGAACTAGATATGGCCGTGTGTGTAGGAAGCACAGTTTTTTTGTTCTGAGCAAGCTCACTGTTCGGAACACATAGAAAACACAGTAGAATAGAAGAGTGCTCTTTTATCAAAAACAGAGTGTGTTTCTTGGAAGGCGAGCTAGCGTTTCTTTCCCAGTCTTAAATGGAGTTGAGTCACATGCAGTTTTTTGTCCTACAAGCAAGAGTTGTTTTCTGGTAGGACGAGACACTATTGTGCTCCAATTGCCATACACAGTGCAAATAGCACTCGCGTCTGTTCCCCGCAAGTACAGTGTATTGGACTGAAGAAGACCTACTGTTCTTGTCAGTTTCCTAAGCAGAGTTGAACTAGATATGGCCGTGTGTGTAGGAAGCACAGTTCTTTTGTTCTGAGCAAGCTCACTGTTCGGACCCAATAGGAAGCACAGTACAGTAGAAGAGTGCTCTTTTCTCAAAAGCAAAGTGTGTTTCTTGTAAGACAAGCTAGCGTTTGTTTCCCAGTCCTAAATGGAGTTGAATCACATGCAGTTTCTGGTCCTACGAGCAAGAGTTGTTTTCTGGTAAGGAAAGTCACTATTGTGCTCCCATTGCCATACACAGTGCCAATAGCACTCGTGTCTGTTCCCAGCAAGTACAGTGTATGGGACTGAAGAGGAGCTACTGTTCTTGTCAGTTTCCTAAGCAGAGTTGAACTAGATATGGCCCGTGTGTGTAGGAAGCACAGTTCTTTTGTTCTGAGCAAGCTCACTGTTCTGGCCCTATAGGAAACAAGTAGAGTAGAAGAGTGCTCTTTTCTCTAAAGCAGAGTGTGTTTCTTGTAAGGCCAGCGAGCGTTTGTTTACCAGTCCTAAATGGAGTTGAATCACATGCAGTTTCTGGTCCTACGAGCAAGAGTTGTTTTATGGTAAGAAGAGTCACTATTGTGCTGCCATTGCCATACACAGGCAAATAGCACTGGCGTCTGTTCCCAGCAAGTACAGTGTATTGGACTGAAGAGGATCTACTGTTCTTGTCAGGTTCCTAAGCAGAATTGAACTAGATATGGCCGTGTGTGTAGGAAGCACAGTTATTTTGTTCTGAGCAAGCTCACTCTTCTGGCCCTATAGGAAATGCAGTAGACTAGAAGAGTGCTCTCTTCTCAAAAGCAGAGTGTGTTTTTGTAAGGCGAGCTAGTGTTTGTTTCCCAGTCAGAAATGGAGTTGAATCCCATGCAGTTTCTGGTCCTACCAGCAAGAGTTGTTTTCTGGTAAGAAGAGTCACTTTTGCGCTCCCATTCCCATACACAGTGAAAATAGCACTCGCTTCTGTTCCCAGGAAGTACAGTGTATTGGACTAAAGATGAGCTACTGTTCTTGTCAGTATCCTAAGCAGACTTAAACTAGATATGGGCCGTGTGTGTAGGAAGTACAGTTCTTTTGTTCTGAGTAAGCACACTGTTCGGTCCACATAGGAAACACAGTAGAGTAGAAGAATGCTCTTTTCTCAAAACCAGAGTGTTTTTCTTGTAAGGCGAGCTAGCGTTTGTTTCCCAGTCCCAAATGGTGTTGAATCACATGCAGTTTTTGGTCCTATGAGCAAGAGTTGTTTTCTGGTAAGGAAAGTCACTATTGTGCTCCCATTGCCATACACAGTGCAAATAGCACTCGCGTCTGTTCCCAGCAAGTACAGTGTACTGGACTGAAGAGGAGCTACTGTTCTTGTCAGTTTCCTAAGCAGAATTGAACTAGATATGGGTGTGTGTGTAGGAAGCACAGTTCTTTTGTTCTGAGCAAGCTCACTGTTTGGACCCCAAAGGAAACACAGTAGAGTAGAAGACTGCCTTTTCTCAAAAGCAGAGTGTGTTTATTGTAAGGCGAGCTAGTGTTTGTTTCGGAGTCCTAAATGGAGTTGAATCACATGCAGTTTCTGGTCCTATGAGCAAGAGTTGTTTTCTGGTAAGAAGAGTCACTATTTTGCTCCCATTGTCATACACATTACAAATAGCACTGGCGTCTGTTTCCAGCATGTACAGTGTATTGGACTGAAGAGGATCCACTGTTATTGTCAGTTTCCTAAGCAGAATTGAACTAGATATGGCCGTGTGTGTAGGAAGTACAGTTCTTTTGTTCTGAGCAAGCTCACTGTTTTGGCTCTATATAAAACACAGTAGAGTAGAAGAGTGCTCTTTTCTCAAAAGCAGTGTGTGTTTCTTGTAAGGCGAGCTAGCGTTTGTGTCCCAGTCCTAAATGGAGTTGAATCACATGCAGTTTTTGTTTCCATGAGCATGAGTTGTTTTCTGGTAAGGAAGTCACTATTGTGCTCCCATTCCCCTACACAGTGCAAATAGCACTCGCGTCTGTTCCCAGCAAATACACTGTATTGGACTGAAGTGGAGCTACTGTTATTGTCAGTTTCCTAATCAGAGTTGAAATAGATATGGCCTGTGTGTGTAGGAAGCACAGTTCTTTGGTTCTGAGCAAGCTCACTGTTCGGATCCCATAGGAAACACAGTAGAGTAGAAGAGTGCTCTTTTCTCAAAAGCAGAGTCTGTTTCTTGTAAGGCAAGCTAGTGTTTGTTTTCCAGTCAGAAATGGAGTTGAATCCCATGCAGTTTCTGGTCCTATGACCAAGAGTTGTTTTCTGGTAAGAAGAGTCACTATTACGCTCCCATTGCGATACACAGTGCAAATAGCACTCGCGTCTCTTCGCAGGAATTACAGTGTATTGGACTGAAGAGGATCTACTGTCCTTGTCAGTTTCCTAAGCAGAATTGATCTAGATATGGCCCGTGTGTGTAGGAAGCATAGTTCTTCTGTTCTGAGAAAGCTCATTGTTCTGACCCCATAAGAAAAACAGTAGAGTAGAAGAGTGCCCGTTTCTCAAAAGCAGTGTGTGTTTCTTGTAAGGCGAGCTAGCATTAGTTTCCCAATCCTAAATGGAGTTGAATCACATGCAGTTTCTGGTCCTACGAGCAAGAGTTGTTTTCTGGTAAGAAGAGTCACTATTGCCCTCCCATTGTCATACACTGGGCAAATAGCACTCGCGTCTGTTTCCAGCAACTACAGAGTATTGGACTGAAGAGGTTCTACTATTCTTGTCAGTTTCATAAGCAGAATTGAACTAGATATGACCGTGTGTGTAGGAAGCACAGTTCTTTTGTTCTGAGCAAGCTCACTGTTTTGGCCCTATAGGAAACACAGTAGAGTAGAAGAGTGCTCTTTTCTCAAAAGCAGTGTGTGTTTCTTGTAAGGCGAGCTAGCGTTTGTTTCCCAATCCAAAATGGAGTTGAATTACATGCAGTTTCTGGTCCTACGAGCAAGAGTTGTTTTCTGGTAAGAAGAGTCACTATTGTGCTCCATATGTCATACACAGGGCAAATAGCACTCCCGTCTGTTCCCAGCATGTACAGTGTACTGGACTGAAGAGGATCTACTGTCCTTTTCAGTTTCCTAAGCAGAATTGATCTAGATATGGCCCGTGTGTGTAGGAAGCACAGTTCATCTGTTCTGCGAAAGCTCATTGCTCTGACCCCATAAGAAAAACAGTAGAGTAGAAGAGTGCCCTTTTCTCAAAAGCAGTGTTTGTTTCTTGTAAGGCGAGCTAGCGTTTGTTGTTCCATCCTAAATGGAGTTGAATCATATAAAGTTTCTGGTCCTACGAGCAAGAGTTGTTTTCTGGTAAGAAGAGTCACTATTGTGCTCCCATTGCCATACACAGGGCAAATAGCACTGGCGTCTGTTCCCAGCATGTACAGTGTATTGGACTGAAGAGGAGCTACTGTTCTTGTCAGTTTCCTAAGCAGAGTAGAACTAGATATAGCCCGTGTGTGTAGGAAGCAAAGTTCTTTTGTTCTGAGCAAGCTCACTATTCTGGCACTATAGGAAACACAGTAGAGTAGAAGAGTGCGCTTTTCTCAAAAGCAGAGTGTGTTTCTTGTAAGGCGAGCTAGTGTTTGTTTCCCAGTCAGAAATGGAGTTGAATCCCATGCAGTTTCTGGTCCTACGAGCAAGAGTTGTTTTGTGGTAAGTAGAGTCACTATTACGCTCCCATTGCCATACACAGAGCAAATAGCACTCGCGTCTGTTCCCAGCAAGTCCAGTGTATTGGACTGAAGAGGAGCTACTGTTCTTGTCAGTTTCTTAAGCAGAGTTGAACTAGATATGGCAAGTGTGTGTAGGAAGCACAGTTCTTTTGTTCTGAGCAAGCTCACTGTTCTGGCCCTATAGGAAACACAGTTATGTAGAAGAGTGCTCTTTTCTCAAAGCAGAGTATGTTTCTTGTAAGGCGAGCTAGCGTTTGTTTCCCAGTCCTAAATGGAGTTGAATCCCATGCAGTTTCTGGTCCTACGAGCAAGAGTTGTTTTCTGGTCAGAAGAGTCACTATTGTGCTGCCATTGCCATACACAGGACAAATAGCACTGGCGTCTGTTCCCAGCAAGTACAATGTATTGGACTGAACAGGCGCTACTGTTCTTGTCAGGTTCCTAAGCAGACTTGAACTAGATATGGCCGTGTGTGTAGGAAGCACAGTTTTTTTGTTCTGAGCAAGCTCACTGTTCGGAACACATAGAAAACACAGTAGAATAGAAGAGTGCTCTTTTATCAAAAACAGAGTGTGTTTCTTGGAAGGCGAGCTAGGCGTTTCTTTCCCAGTCTTAAATGGAGTTGAGTCACATGCAGTTTTTTGTCCTACAAGCAAGAGTTGTTTTCTGGTAGGACGAGACACTATTGTGCTCCAATTGCCATACACAGTGCAAATAGCACTCGCGTCTGTTCCCCGCAAGTACAGTGTATTGGACTGAAGAAGACCTACTGTTCTTGTCAGTTTCCTAAGCAGAGTTGAACTAGATATGGCCGTGTGTGTAGGAAGCACAGTTCTTTTGTTCTGAGCAAGCTCACTGTTCGGACCCAATAGGAAGCACAGTACAGTAGAAGAGTGCTCTTTTCTCAAAAGCAAAGTGTGTTTCTTGTAAGACAAGCTAGCGTTTGTTTCCCAGTCCTAAATGGAGTTGAATCACATGCAGTTTCTGGTCCTACGAGCAAGAGTTGTTTTCTGGTAAGGAAAGTCACTATTGTGCTCCCATTGCCATACACAGTGCCAATAGCACTCGTGTCTGTTCCCAGCAAGTACAGTGTATGGGACTGAAGAGGAGCTACTGTTCTTGTCAGTTTCCTAAGCAGAGTTGAACTAGATATGGCCCGTGTGTGTAGGAAGCACAGTTCTTTTGTTCTGAGCAAGCTCACTGTTCTGGCCCTATAGGAAACAAGTAGAGTAGAAGAGTGCTCTTTTCTCTAAAGCAGAGTGTGTTTCTTGTAAGGCCAGCGAGCGTTTGTTTACCAGTCCTAAATGGAGTTGAATCACATGCAGTTTCTGGTCCTACGAGCAAGAGTTGTTTTATGGTAAGAAGAGTCACTATTGTGCTGCCATTGCCATACACAGGCAAATAGCACTGGCGTCTGTTCCCAGCAAGTACAGTGTATTGGACTGAAGAGGATCTACTGTTCTTGTCAGGTTCCTAAGCAGAATTGAACTAGATATGGCCGTGTGTGTAGGAAGCACAGTTCTTTTGTTCTGAGCAAGCTCACTCTTCTGGCCCTATAGGAAATGCAGTAGACTAGAAGAGTGCTCTCTTCTCAAAAGCAGAGTGTGTTTTTGTAAGGCGAGCTAGTGTTTGTTTCCCAGTCAGAAATGGAGTTGAATCCCATGCAGTTTCTGGTCCTACCAGCAAGAGTTGTTTTCTGGTAAGAAGAGTCACTTTTGCGCTCCCATTCCCATACACAGTGAAAATAGCACTCGCTTCTGTTCCCAGGAAGTACAGTGTATTGGACTAAAGATGAGCTACTGTTCTTGTCAGTATCCTAAGCAGACTTAAACTAGATATGGGCCGTGTGTGTAGGAAGTACAGTTCTTTTGTTCTGAGTAAGCACACTGTTCGGTCCACATAGGAAACACAGTAGAGTAGAAGAATGCTCTTTTCTCAAAACCAGAGTGTTTTTCTTGTAAGGCGAGCTAGCGTTTGTTTCCCAGTCCCAAATGGTGTTGAATCACATGCAGTTTTTGGTCCTATGAGCAAGAGTTGTTTTCTGGTAAGGAAAGTCACTATTGTGCTCCCATTGCCATACACAGTGCAAATAGCACTCGCGTCTGTTCCCAGCAAGTACAGTGTACTGGACTGAAGAGGAGCTACTGTTCTTGTCAGTTTCCTAAGCGGAATTGAACTAGATATGGGTGTGTGTGTAGGAAGCACAGTTCTTTTGTTCTGAGCAAGCTCACTGTTTGGACCCCAAAGGAAACACAGTAGAGTAGAAGACTGCTCTTTTCTCAAAAGCAGAGTGTGTTTATTGTAAGGCGAGCTAGTGTTTGTTTCGGAGTCCTAAATGGAGTTGAATCACATGCAGTTTCTGGTCCTATGAGCAAGAGTTGTTTTCTGGTAAGAAGAGTCACTATTTTGCTCCCATTGTCATACACATTACAAATAGCACTGGCGTCTGTTTCCAGCATGTACAGTGTATTGGACTGAAGAGGATCCACTGTTATTGTCAGTTTCCTAAGCAGAATTGAACTAGATATGGCCGTGTGTGTAGGAAGTACAGTTCTTTTGTTCTGAGC